>NC_045684.1:8182515-8183628 GCF_003331165.1 Xiphophorus hellerii | reverse complement strand
CCCCAAACCTGGTGGGTACCTCGGGGGGGCGGGGGGTGAATACACACCAGGTTTGGTAAGCTTGGGACTTACACTTTGGAAGTTACGGAGCTCGGGTCGTTTTTTTTTTGAATGGGTGTCAATGGCAGCTATGTGAAGGGGAGGGGCCACACCCACCAAACTTTAATAGAATGTGGGTCCCCCCCATGGGTCCCTCTGGGCCCAGTATGGTCCTAGATCCTCCTGCTCTTCTTTTATCTGATGATCTTCAGGCTCTTCCTGTTCTTGTTTCACCTGCACAGGTTCTAACTCCTCCTGGTCCAGAGTGGATCTCCTCTCCTGGTTATAAACGTTACACTGCAGGCAATCTGGACAAGAAAACAGAGAAAGAGTAATTGGTACCTTTTCTGAAGTAAATACGAGTAATTGTTCATCGTTTAAGACAGAAATGAACAAAAAAAAAAAACACCTTGAAAACTCAAGAGCGTAGACAGAGATACAGATCAGTCGATATATCCAGCTGACATTTGGGGAATTCTCAAATTAACGGATATGAAAAAAAATATTTTATTACAAAATTAATTGTAGAAGGGATTATTGTTAATATTTACCTGCAAATTTTATTATTTCAAGATACTATTTATTTTTATTACTTTGAATTATATTGAAATTTTACTTTAGTTCACTTTATATCTTTATGGTTTATTTATAAACATGAGTTTATTTGTAGGTTAATAGCTGTTTAGTTTTTGTTCCTTTGTTATTAACTTTTCTAAGTTAGACATTAAGAACTGTGGGTCCATTTTCTGTAAGTATAGGGACTGGTATAGGACCAGCATGCACTGGGTTGGGCCTGTGGGTTTTGACCAGAGCAGGAGAGGAAACAATGAAAAGTAGTGATGGTGAGATGCAGCTTCATGAAGCCCTGAGGAACTCCATCCAATCATTCGACTCATGAGCCGATGCACCGCGGTGCTTCATTTGCTCTACTGTGACATCAACTGGACAATATATGTAAAATAGGCAACGTGAAAACAACATGAAGCTTTACAATGAATAAACAAGTTTAAAATGTTTGTGATTCTGATACATAAATTCTGATTAATCTGGTTGTATGAAACAATGGCTGGATCC
>NC_045684.1:8058628-8182415 GCF_003331165.1 Xiphophorus hellerii | reverse complement strand
AAAAGAAAACTAGAAACAAATAGAAAAGAGGGTTGTGATTGGCTTGTTACTCGCTATGTCACCAGGGACAACGATTTATTACTAAAAAATAAAAACTTTAACTGCTCAGGTTTAGGTGAGTTCTCTGTCTTACCCGCTTCATTACTCAACACATCACTAATGTAAAGTTTGATCTTTGTTATTTGCTTGTCAAACTGGAAAAAAATAAACTATAAAAGCAATTTTCAAGTTGTTTGGACATTGAACATCTTTTATTTATGTAACTGTTTGGTGTATTAGTTGAAAACGGCGTAAAAATAAAGAAACTGTAAATTCCCACTCATATTGGGCCCATGAATGCACCTTTGCCCATAGTCATTGTGCCCCTTTTCCCCATAGACTATAAATAAACGCCTCATGGACCGCTCTTGCCTATTGTTACTGAAGAGATTTAAGGCGGCCATCTTGGAGCGGTCGACCGTTCCACTCAGCTTTATGTTTAACAGACTCAAAACGTATCAGCGCATTTATCAATCATAACTCGCTAAATACTAAACAGATATTTACCAATTTTTCTGTAAACCTTATTAAAAGGTTAGCAACATTTACAAGGAAATGATTTTTAAAGTATTTTTGAATGACTGATATAAGGTTGAGCATATTTAACTATTCTTAGTGGGGAAAACAGATTAGAGTCAGAATAGAATGTGTTGATATTTCTGTATTATGATTATTTTACAAAGCACACAACCAGTCATAATTTTTGAAATATGTTATTTAGTAATATCAGTACATATTTATATAAATATACAAACACAAAATGATACAATCAGAGAGAAATAAAGATGTTTAATTATAAATGCTGAATAATATGCACTAAACTACACATATTTATATGGACATGCGTATATACATAATATCTATATAGGTTTTATTCATGTTTTCCAGCCGAGGAGGAGCTTAAGAGAGATTCAGCAGCTGAGATTCATCAGTGCAGTGAATCCGTCTCTCCTTAAAGACATTCCCCACTTCTTCCTCACATGGTCTTTATGAAACCTTCAAAACAAAAACAGGAGCTATTTTACTTTAGACAGAGTGAAAGAATTTCATATAAATAAGAGTCTTTGCCACCTTGTGTGGAATAATCTAAATCAATGTTAGGGAAAGAGATCCAAAAAGTGGTGAAATCAACCTTTATTGAAGTTTAACTAATTAGAAAAAGGTTTCACAAATCCCTAACAAGGTTCTGAATATTCTGCTGTTAGAGCAGAATAATCCAGTTCAGGTCTGAAGAGTCCAGGTGTTGTAGTTTTTAAACTAGAATCGAATAAGATGCGGAAGCTAGTGAAAAATTAGGTGGAATAACCCTTTAGCCATTTCCCGAATCGGAAACCAAATTCAGCTTCGTGTATATGAGCCATTTTCACAGCGTAATTCTGATGTCTGCGTTCATTTGCCTGTTAAAAATCATTTATACGGGAAAAGAACATTTACTAAAATGATCCTCATACAGAAAGGTGCAGACATTTAGACCTTAACCTGCATCCAAACGCTGGTGGTTCCTACCTATTCGGTGTAAGATTATCTGGGGCCTCCGGGAGAAATCCAGCAGTCTGCGATGATCATCCATCTCTTCCTCCGACTTGACGATGATTTCTTTAAACTCTGTGAATGTTTCTTCAGCAGCAGTTAACGGCTCGTTGATAAACTCGTTTAGAGAAACAGTCGAACATTCAACCAAACAGACCATGCGCCATTTTCTTTGTCTTCTTCTTCTTCTTTGGGATTTTATGACTGTCGTTCATTCATGTCATTGCATTACCGCCACCTTGTGGATCTTACGATCATCACATCTAAAGATTTCTCATACAGTGCCAGTTCTCTTTGAAAGACGTAAATTATTTTCTTCCACTTTATCTAAATAAAACAAATACAATATTAGTATTCCAGTTTTCCACAAATCTAAAGTTAATATTGTCTTCTGATTCGTATCTCCTACATCCCGCAACATGTTTCACAGTTTCTTCACTCCACCAGATCAGAACCTTTCCTATAGTTTCCGTATATCCACAATGATCGCTGCTGCTTTGTTCGGAGTTACCGCTGGTTCCGCCCATCCTGTGGCTTATTGAGAGCCGATCAGCACCGGCTTGTTCATTTAATTGTGCGGTGCTGGTGGTCGAGTGTAAATGACTTTTAACGGTTTTATCTATTTGATTTTTCTACCGGTATTTTAATAATACTGTAGTTTCTTTCTACTGCACTAGATGGGTTAAATGCTATTACTCTCTTTAATACTGAAATTATTCAATATATGACCTTATATTTTACCTTTGCAAGCATTTCTATGCCATATTTAAAGTTTTAAGGAGGGATGTTGGATGTAATTTTAAGTTATTCAGTTTAGCTGACAGGTTTGCACTGTTTAACTTTTTCCTGCTGCTTCTACTCATTTCATTTCAGCAAGTGTTCTGCAGTTGAACTCAAATGTTTCTACAATTTTCAGCAGTAACATTCAGCACTAACACGACATTTTCACAGGAAAGGCAAATGTTCTACTTACTTTCTAAGACACTAATAATATAACTATGTGTGGAGGTTAAATTAGTTCCAGCATTAGAAACATGGTGATCTATAATAGAAAACAGCTGCAGCAGAACAGAGAAAAATATAACTAAGACAACAGAAACACTAAATTACTGAAGACAATAATAATCAACCATACTTTCTAAAATCAAGAACCATCAATGTATGAAAATTAATTTATAATGAATTTTAAAAGTAATTATTTTTTATTTATTCATTAAGCTATTACATAGGTGGAGTTGAACTGGTTAATATAATTTTACAAATAACAGCATCAGTTACAATGTCATTTTGTTTTAAAGAGAAACTTATCTTATAAGTTTTAAATCTAAGCTTAGATCACTTTTAGACCATATACAGTACAGACCAAAAGTTTGGACACACCTTTTAATTCAATGAGTTTCCTTTATTTTCATGACTATTGACATTGTAGATTCACACTGAAGACATCAAAACTATGAATAACACATGTGGAAATATGCACTAAACAAAAAAGTTTAAAACAACTGAAAATACCCCTTATATTCTACTTTCTTCAAAGTAGCAACCTTTTGCTGTGATTACTGCTTTGCACACACACTGCATTTTCTTGATGGGCTTCAAGAAGTAGTCGGTCGGTCCATTTCTTGGGTTGGGGTTCTATAATTTAACGCAGTGCCCTGTATGTCTGCTGGATCTTCTTCATTGGGACTAGGTGGATCCTTTGGTTGGCAGGCTGGCTTTGTGACTTGGGATAGGGGTTTGGTTTGAATGATTCCTAAGCTGGTGGTCCTGGTTCTGGTTGGTTGTTGGATCTCTGTGTATGAGAAATGCAAGTGGGTGTATGGCGTCCATTTTTGTTTTGTTTATTTTGACATTGTCTACATGGGTTTGAATGTCTGGGTGTACACATGAGAATGGGAACATGTGATCTTGTCTCTGTGTGCCTGGTCTGTCTGTCAGGTTTGGTCTCTGGCTCCCTCCTCTCTGTGATCACCTTTATATCAAGTTGGGTGAGAGGAGGGGGCCCCTATAAAACCTTTTTCTCACCTTTCTTTTCTCTCCAGCTTTCTTCTCCGTCTCATTACAATTTAATAAAATAAACCCAAAGCAGTTTCTAATAAAGTTTCATGTAAATATCAGGGGGAAGCCATAATGGTCCACTTATGCAAGTCTTTAGGGCTTAACCTTGGTACTCGACAATGCTGAGTGTCACACTGTCAGACAGGACAAGTTTAACACAAAACACAACAAAAAGACAAAATGCAAGTGTTTAGTCAATGGTAAATGTATGTATAGCGATTTATCTAGTGCAGAGGATGCCAAAGTGCTTTACATGTTGATGGTGGTAAGCTACATTGTAGCCCAGCTGCCCTAGGGCAGACTGACAGAAGCTGCTACACAATCGGCACCATCGGACTTCTGACTAACAGCAGGCAAGGCAGGTTTGGTGCCTTGCTCAAGGACTCAACAACTGAGATGGATGTGTGTAGCGCCTTTCTCAACTGAGCAGATCTGACTGCGAGGTGTAGTGTTAACCAGTTTGTATAATCAGAAGTAGGTACGGCACGGAGTCATGAGTGGGGTGAATAATTAATACAACTGATACAAAAAAGTAAAGTTTGTTAATATTGCTATTTATTGCAGTGGCAATAATAATAATAATAATAATACCAAAACAACAAAACAATAAATTTCCAAAAACAGAAGGGGAAAAAAACAAACCAACAAAAACAATTATAATAATAACCAGTGATACTTCAAACGTAATAAAGTCCACAATAGATCCAAGAACAAAAAGAGAATAATTATGTTCCCTTTTCAATACTCAGAGTTTAGTTCGTTTCTGTAGGGAAAGTGTAGTTCCGTTTTCCTACCACCAGATGGTGGGTGGGTAGCTCGCCATCTTCCGTCATCAAGTGAGTCAATGCAAGGGGAAAAACCTGACCTAAAAGGCCAGATAACACACATTAAGTTCATATATAAACATTATATTTATATAAACTAAATGGAAGAGACAAGAAAACAATTAAATATGTACTTGCTATATTTTAACAACTTCATAGAAAAAATAAAAAAGAAAGGAGAAGATAAAAAGAAAAATTTAAATCCTTTTTTTTTTAAAAAAGCGCACTTCATAATTCAAGTTCAAAATTGCCTAGATAATATAATTAGCAGTCGTTACAAACAACCAATATTGAATCAAATCAATCAACTTACAAATGTGATTGATCAAAGTAGCTACAAACTAAATCATATTAGGTACCAAATTTCATCGCTGCACCAACATGGAATGCAACACCAATAAAGAAATCATGGAAAAAATAATCAAATCTAAAGTTGAAAGGTAAACCCTTAAATATTAAAGGTGTGGTCTTTAATTCGGCTGCAACAGTGTGATTCTTCATTAAGTAAGTAATTAATAAGTAGACTAAACTGATGTGGGCCACTGATTGTCGATGGATCAGAGCTAATGCTAATGCTAACTGGCGCAGCAGAGCGAAAATAACGCCCTATTATCTACTCACCGTCGAGTAACGGATTATCTGATGAGGTGGATGCAATGATAACTTGCTCAGATCAGGAAGGTTCACCAGCTGTCAATGGATCACAACCTGGCGAGTGATTCAACAGGAGGGAAATATTAGCGGCGCTATCATTACAAATGCTATACAACGTCAAGTCAGATGGTATTTAACAACTCACCGCAATCTTCAAGTTTTAGAGATTAAATGAGTGATGAGTCGATTCAGAAACTCCAGGTTGTTTTACAAACAACCAACAGTGAGTAGCAGCAAGGTGGGGAAGAAAAAACAAAACCCGGAAGCACACATGACAATCAACTTAAAGGGAAGGTGATTGGGTCATGGCGGACACCTGGGTTACATGTGGGAAGTTTGAACCAGCAACCCATCAGTTACAGGAACCACAGTGGCTACAACCAGTATAGCCGTAGTACCACCATCTACTGGGTTCAAGGATCAGGCACAACATACACTAAAGGAAAACTCAAAACTTTTAATGTTAAATGAAATGTTACACGTTTATTTCTTTCTAAAATACATATAAACATAAAAATAGTTTCAACATTAAAATACAGTAATCTAAATGCTGCAGCAGAACAGATTAAAATATTACAGCTAAAACAAGAGAAAGCAAAATATTGCAAAAGCAAAATATAAAAAGCAAAATATTAAAAATAATTACATGTACTTTGTGCAATCAATGCATGAAAATTAGTTTGCGGTGAATTTGGCATTTTTTTAAAGTACAAATGATTTTTTTTATTTGAAGAGATTTTAATTAGGTAGAGTAAAACTGGTTAACATAATTTGAAAGAAATGAAATCAGATTCAATCTCATTTTACATTAAACACAAAATTAACACAAATACTGTTTTGTAGATTTTTTTTTAAAACACTCAACCATTATATACATTCTATTGTTGATTTAAAAAACTACAAAAATAAACCCCACTCACTCTCTATGGTACAGAATAATACAAATCAATCCCTCAAGTCCAATCATGTGAGAATGTTCTGGAAGGGAGTCCATGTCCGGTCAAACTCTGCTAATGCATGAAATAGTCAGTGGGCCCCCAAGCCTCTTCATCTATCAGCATCAGTACTGGCACTCCTCAGGGCTGTGTGCTGAGCCCTCTGCTCTTCATGTTGTACACACACAACATACAGTTTGACATAAACAGTATGTTAATACAATAACATACAGTTTATCATTATTGTTTTTTGATACAGAATATACCAGAAAAATAAAACATCAATGAAGAAAAATGTGTCATGGTTGAACATCTCTAAGTATCCAAATGTGAAGATCAAAATGATCACATTTAACAAATACAACATAGGACATTTATGGAACATACTTCTACAGCTTTTCAACTGTGTGACGCGTCATGTGCTTAGTTAAATTATGTTTATTACTAAAACTTTTTAAACAGGACACGCATGAAAACAGCTTTTCACCAGTGTGAATCATCATGTGCTGAGTTAAATTTTGTTTTCGAATAAAACTTTTTCCACAGGTCACGCATGAAAACGGCTTTTTACCTGTGTGAATCGTCATGTGCTGAGTTAAAGGCGATTTACGCCTAAAACTTTTTCCACAGGTCACACATGAAAACGGCTTTTTACCTGTGTGAATCGTCATGTGCTGAGTTAAAGGCGATTTACGCCTAAAACTTTTTCCACAGGTCACACATGAAAACGGCTTTTTACCTGTGTGAATCATCATGTGCTGAGTTAAAACCTGTTTATAACCAAAACTTTTTCCACAGGTCACACATGAAAACGGCTTTTCACCTGTGTGAATCATCATGTGCTTAGTTAAATTCGTTTTTTGACTAAAGCTTTTTCCACAGTTCACACATGAAAACGGCTTTTGACCAGTGTGAATCCTCATGTGCTGAGTTAAAGCCGGTTTATAACCAAAACTTTTTCCACAGTTCACACATGAAAACGGCTTTTCACCCGTATGAGTTCTCATATGAGCATCAAAAACAGATTTGAAAGTCAAACCCTTTTTACAGATGACACATGAGAAAGGTTTTCTTCTTTCCTGATTTTGGTTCTCAGCTTCAGCGGCTTCCTGGAAGATGACTTGGTTCCTGTTTGGTTCTGATTCAGTGTGGTCTGTTTGCTCATCAATAGGAACCACCATGCAGGTATCAGTCTCCTGTTTTAATTCTATCTGTTCTTCAGCCTGACTGCAGTAAACTTCTTTCTCTTCCACTTTTATCTGCTGGTGTTTTAGATCCTCCTGCTCTTCTTTTATCTGATGATCTTCAGGCTCTTCCTGTTCTTGTTTCACCTGCAGAGGTTCCAACTCCTCCTGGTCCAGAGTGGATCTCCTCTCCAGGTAATAAATGTTACACTGCAGGTAATCTGGACAAGAAAACAGATTTAAAAAGCAATCGTTATTTTATTGAAGTAAATGGGAGAAATCGTTCATTGTTTACGACAGAAATGAAAAAAATGAAAAAACCCACACCGAAAAATTTAAGAGCGTAGACAGAGAGACAGATCAGGCGACAAATCCAGCTGACAATTGGAGAATTCTCAAACAAACGGATATTAAATATTTTTTATTTATTATAAAATTAATAATAGTTGCCAATGTTGTTAATATTTACAAGTAAATTTTATTATTTCAAGATATTACTTAATTTGGAACTATCATTACTTTTATTTGTATTAAAATTTGATTTTAGTTCACTTTATATTTTTGGGGTTTATTTAAAGATTTTATTCGTAGGTTAATAATTGTTTAGTTTTTGTTGCTTTGTGTTTGTTATTTACTTTTGTAAGTTAGACATTAAGAACTGTGGGTCCATTTTCTGTAAGTATAGGGACTGGTATAGGACCAGCATGCACTGGGTTGGGCCTGTGGGTTTTGACCCGAGCAGGAGAGGAAACAATGAAAAGTAGTGATGGTGAGATGCAGCTTCATGAAGCCCTGAGGAACTCCATCCAATCATTCGACTCATGAGCCGATGCACCGCGGTGCTTCATTTGCTCTACTGTGACATCAACTGGACAATATATGTAAAATAGGCAACGTGAAAACAACACGAAGCTTTACAATGAATAAACAAGTTTAAAATGTTTGTGATTCTGATACATAAATTCTGATTAATCTGGTTGTATGAAACAATGGCTGGATCCAAAAGAAAACTAGAAACAAATAGAAAAGAGGGTTGTGATTGGCTTGTTACTCGCTATGTCACCAGGGACAACGATTTATTATTTAAAAATAAAAACTTTAACTGCTCAGGTTTATGTGAGTTCTCTGTCTTACCCGCTTCATTGCTCAACACATCACTAATGTAAAATTTGATCTTTGTTATTTGCTTGTCAAACTGGAAAAAAATAAACTATAAAAGCAATTTTCAAGTTGTTTGGACATTGAACTTCTTTTATTTATGTAACTGTTTGGTGTATTAGTTGAAAACGGCGTAAAAATAAAGAAACTGTAAATTCCCACCCATATTGGGCCCATGAATGCACCTTTGCCCATAGTCATTGTGCCCTTTTCCCCCATAGACTATAAATAAACGCCTCATGGACCGCTCTTGCCTATTGTTACTGAAGAGATTTAAGGCGGCCATCTTGGAGCGGTCGACCGTTCCACTCAGCTTTATGTTTAACAGACTCAATGACGTATCAGCGCATTTATCAATCATAACTCGCTAAATACTAAACAGATATTTACCAATTTTTCTGTAAACCTTATTAAAAGGTTAGCAACATTTACAAGGAAATGATTTTTAAAGTATTTTTGAATGACTGATATAAGGTTGAGCATATTTAACTATTCTTAGTGGGGAAAACAGAATAGAATGTGTTGATATTTCTGTATTATGATTATTTTACAAAGCACACAGTCATAATTTTTGAAATATGTTATTTAGTGATATCAATACATATTTATATAAATATACAAACACAAAATAATACAATCAGAGAGAAATAAAGATGCTTAAATAATTATAAATGCTGAATAATATGCACTAAACTACACATATTTATATGGACATGCGTATATACATAATATCTATATAGGTTTCATTCATGTTTTCCAGCTGAGGAGGAGCTTAAGAGAGATTCAGCAGCTGAGATTCATCAGTGCAGTGAATCCGTCTCTCCTTAAAGACATTCCCCACTTCTTCCTCACATGGTCTTTATGAAACCTTCAAAACAAAAACAGGAGCTATTTTACTTTAGACAGAGTGAAAGAATTTCATATAAATAAGAGTCTTTGCCACCTTGTGTGGAATAATCTAAATCAATGTTAGGGAAAGAGATCCAAAAAGTGGTGAAATCAACCTTTATTGAAGTTTAACTAATTAGAAAAAGGTTTCACAAATCCCAAACAAGGTTCTGAATATTCTGCTGTTAGAGCAGAATAATCCAGCTCAGGTCTGAAGAGTCCAGGTGTTGTAGTTTTTAAACTAGAATCGAATAAGATGCGGAAGCTAGTGAAAGATTAGGTGGAATAACCCTTTAGCCATTTCCCGAATCGGAAACCAAATTCAGCTTCGTGTATATGAGCCATTTTCACAGCGTAATTCTGATGTCTGCGTTCATTTGCCTGTTAAAAATCATTTATACGGGAAAAGAACATTTACTAAAATGATCCTCATACAGAAAGGTGCAGACATTTAGACCTTAACCTGCATCCAAACGCTGGTGGTTCCTACCTATTCGGTGTAAGATTATCTGGGGCCTCCGGGAGAAATCCAGCAGTCTGCGATGATCATCCATCTCTTCCTCCGACTTGACGATGATTTCTTTAAACTCTGTGAATGTTTCTTCAGCAGCAGTTAACGGCTCGTTGATAAACTCGTTTAGAGAAACAGTCGAACATTCAACCAAACAGACCATGCGCCATTTTCTTTGTCTTCTTCTTCTTCTTAAGTTTATTGGCGGTTGGCAACAAACTTTAAGTAGCATTACCGCAACATACTGGTATGGAGTGTGGTTCGAGATGGACTATCTATTTATATATATATATATATATATATATATATATATATATATATATATATATATATATATATATATATATATATACTCCTACAAATAACAATAATGAATAAACTAAATAAATAAATCATACATATATATATATACACACACTTTCATCCATTTTTATACTTAACTTTATACTATACCTCTCTAGATCATGCACATATTCACAAACACACCTACTATAATCAAATTCTGTGAAACAATTTAATTTTCTTTAAATATTTAATAATTATTTGTATGTGTTTACTCCCCAAATTCTTCCTCAAAATATCTAATAAATTAATCTTTTCCTTAATACATTCAAACTCTCTTCTCATGCATCTTCTTTCTCTTTCATACTTATGACATTCTAATATAATATGCTCTATTGTTTCATATTTTCCACAGTAATCACATTTGCCATTATCATGCTTTTTTATTTTAAAAAGTGTATAATTAAGTCCTGTATGCCCAAATCTTAATCTTGTTATCACCCTTTCCTCCTTTCTATTTCTTCTTCCATTTCTTCTCTCTCCTACTATTTTCTGAATTTTATAAAACCATCTTCCTGTTTTTCTTCATCCCACCTTTTTTTTTGCCATTTTTCCATCAGTTTTCCTTTAACCATACTCTTTCCCTCAGATTTACTTGTTTTAACTGTAAAACTAATAGGATTTTGAATTGCCCTCTTTGCCATTTTATCTGCTCTCTCGTTTCCTTCAACCCCAATATGTGCTGGAACCCACACAAATATAACTATTAAACCCATATTTTGTATCCTAAATAATGTATGTAGTATTTCTAATAAAATGTCCATCCTACTATCTGATTGAGTGTTCTTTAAACTTAATAATGCAGAGCTTGAATCTGAACATATCACTGTTTTTAATGGTTTTATTTCTTCTACCCATTGTAAAGCTGATAATATTGCCAACATTTCTCCTGTGTATACTGATAATCCATCTGTAATTCGTTTTCCTATTTTTAAATTGAATTCTGGTACTACAAAAGCTACTCCTATTTTTCCATTTATTTTTGATGCATCTGTATAAATTTGCATATATTGATAATAATTGTTTAAATGCATCTGTACTAGGGGTTGAACGACTACATATTTTTTAAGGTCGACTACATCATGATAATAGTCCAGTCGATGTCGACTAGTCGCGGTGACGTCATAGTGACGTAAGCGCAAAAACCCTTCACAACTACTTGGAGGCTTTATTAGCTATTTTCACGGCAAATATTGACCCCCCCCCCCCCACACACACACACACACACACACACACACTCTCTCCTTCTCCTGCTTTTACTAAGTCTATTATGGAGATTCTTCGTGAGCAGCGGGGAAAAGTTTGTTGCACAAAGTCGGGTCTGACTTTCTTTTTCTAAACACCGGCTGATGCTGATGATCTCTGGATAGTTACTATAGGAGTCAAATGATCACACTGACTACATGGTGCTTTTGGAACATCACAAGCCAAACTTGTTATGAACGGATCCCGTTTGGTTACAGCTGAATTCAACGAAACCACCTGCTTCTCCTCCGCCCGATGCGCGGCAGGAAGCTCTGCTGACTCAGCAGATTGAACGATTTAAGATATTTTCTAGTCAACGTCAACATGATAAAAGTCGAGTCGATGTCGAGTTGACTAGTCGTTGTGACGTCATAGCAACGCAAGACGCAAAGCTTTGGAGTAACGTACAGGCTTTATTACCCGTTTTCACGGAAAAATACGGCATTTACACAGAACAGCAACAAGTGAAACAACAAAACATCGGGATAGTTTATGATAAATAATAAGTTGCTGGGAAACCAACATTCAAAAGGAAACGCACATCTTTTAGATGGCATGTAAAAACAATAAAAAGAGGTGGCACGGGGGCGGGGGGGGGGGGGTAAATAAAGTTCACTCGCTGTCAATATTCTCTTCGCTAAGAGTTGTTGGGGTTTTTTCTTGGTTGACATGTAGGAAAACAAGGGCATCAACATGAGCCGGATGAAGGCTTGCCCGCTTTCTCGTAATGGTATTCCCAGCGAGAGAGAAAATCCTCTCGCTGGGAGTGCTGGTTGCCGGAACAGCTAAATATTTTTAATATTTAAATATTTTAAATTTTTTCGTGACAAAGACACTCGCGAGCCAGCTAAGTGACATCCTTAGCGGGAAGGGGGCGAGTTTTAGACGGCTCGTGTTTTGTAGTGGACTGCAGCTGCAACTCCATCTCCTTTTAAAAACACTGTAAAACCACAAATATGCATCCATCTACATATCATTTAAACTAATGTATTAACTTATTTTTCTTGTGTCTTGTGACGTATACTGTGCTGTCAGATCAGCACAGGCTGTCACCACCGGCAATCACATGACTGCGACTAGTCGACATGAAAAGTAAAAACTCGCGAGACGTCCTAGAGTCGACTAGTCGACTAATTGGTTCAACCCCTAATCTGTACTGAATAACTATCTGCTATGTAAGATTTATCTGGTTTCTTTTCCATTATTGACATGCCTACTGTTGCTTCTGGTAGAATCCATGGTGGTATTATTGATATTGGTGTTTGACTTATTTCTAAACTATTCATTTTAAATTCTTTTATTTTATTTTCAATTGTCCATCCAAAACTCTTCATTTCTTTCTTTTCTTTTTCCCAACATGGCCTTAAAATTTCCCTAGTTGGATGATCAAATTTATTGCTTTGTACACTTAACCAGTAATTTATTTCTAGTTTTGTTCTTCTTAAATCTAATGGCATTTCTCCCATTTCCACTTCTATTGCTGCTGTTGGTGTGGTTTTAAATGCTCCATAATCTTAATGCCTGATGTTGAATAATGTCTAATTTGACCAGATGTGTTTTAGCTGCTGAACCATAAACTATACAACCAAGGTCTATGTTAGATCTTATCATTCCAGTGTAAATCTGTTTTAGTGA
Organism: Xiphophorus hellerii; assembly: GCF_003331165.1. Classification (NCBI taxonomy): domain Eukaryota; kingdom Metazoa; phylum Chordata; class Actinopteri; order Cyprinodontiformes; family Poeciliidae; genus Xiphophorus; species Xiphophorus hellerii. The sequence goes on along the minus strand of NC_045684.1, from coordinate 8,169,412 downwards.
TTTTCTATCTGCTCCCCAGTCACTGCCAGCCAAGCATCTTAAAATATTTAAGATTTTTTTACATTTATCTACCACTTTTTGAATATGAATATTCCATTTTAGTTTTTCATCAAACCATATTCCTAAAAATTTTATACACTTTACTTGCTCTAATTCTTGATTATATAATTTTAATTTTATTTCCTTGTTTAATTTTTTCTGAGTAAATATCATTACTTTTGTTTTTTCAACTGAAAACTTAAATCCCCAGTGCAACGCCCATTTTTCTATTTCAATAATAACCTTTTGTAATTTTCTTACAATGAAATCTACATTTTTCCCTCTTTTCCAAACAGCTCCATCATCTGCAAAAAGTGAACATCCAATTTCTTTTCCAATATCTTTAAATACATAATTTATCATAATTAAGAACAATAATGGACTTATAATACTTCCTTGCGGAGTTCCGTTTTCTACTTTATATTTTCCTGAGATCACTTCACCAATTCTAACTTGTATTTTTCTATTTGTTAAAAAGTCTTTAATCCATTTAAATAATTTTCCTTTAATGTCCAACATATATAATTTAATTAATAATCCCTCAACCCACATCATATCGTATGCTTTTTCTATGTCAAAAAATACTGCCACTACACTTTCTTTATTTACTTGTGCTTTTCTAATTTCATGCTCTAGACATAACGTTGGATCATTAGTGCTCCTCCCTTTTCTAAAACCACTCTGAAACTTTGATATATATCCTTTACTATTTAAATAATATACGATCCTATTGTTAATCACTCTTTCCATTATTTTACATATATTGGATGTTAAAGCTATTGGTCTGTAGTTTTCTGGGTTTGAATTATCTTTTGCTGGTTTTGCTATTGGTATTATAATTGATTCCTTCCAGTTCAATGGTAGTTTTCCCTCCTCCCAAATTTTATTATATAATTGCAATATTATATCTTTTGATTTTTCACTAAGTTGTCTTATCATTCTATAATAAATCCGATCTTTACCTGGTGCTGTATTTTTTGTCTTTCTGAGTGCAGAGTTCAATTCAGCTTTTGTAAACTCAACATTTAACAGATTATTTGTTTCTTCAACACTCTCTACTAACTCTTTATATTTAAGTTTTGTATTTTCTCTCCCTTTTCTTCCCTCTTCACTAATATTATTTGAACTATGAATTTTACTAAATGTTCTTGCCAATATTTCAACTTTATCTTCATCTCTTACTATATTTATATTATCCATTTTTAATATAGGATATTCAAACTCTCTCCTTATGCCATTCATTCTTTTAATTATTTTCCAAATTTTTTCTATTTTGGTTTCTTTCCCTATTGTGCTACAGAAATTCCTCCAATATTCTCTTTTAGCATTCTTAATAGTTCTTCTTACCATTGCTTGCTTTCTTTTATAATCAATTAAATTCTTATAAATTGGGTTACCTTTTAGTACTTTAAATGCTTTATTTCTTAACTTTATTGCTTTTTTACATTCATTTGTCCACCATGGCACCATTTTCTTATCATTTCTACACCCTGTTTTCTTTATAGAATTATCTGCTGCTTCCATAATTGTTTTACTAATTTCTAAATTTATATCATTTATATCCATTGTCATATCTACTTTCTCTAAATTTATTTGACTCAAGTATCTAAATTTAATCCAGTCTGCCTTATTAAAATTCAGTTTTTTATTGACCTTTATATTCTTATTTAAATTTAATCCTACTCTTATTATAATGGGATAATGATCACTACCTATTGTTGAATTTTTATCAATGAACCACTCACAAATACCAGCTAAAACATCTGAAACAATTGTTAAATCAATAACTGATTCCATCCCTGTTCTTACATTGATTCTTGTTCCCCTCCCATCATTAATACATACAAGATTTTTCATTCCCATTAATTCTTCTATAACTTGTCCATTTCTATCATTACTTTTACCCCACAATGTACTATTTGCATTAAAATCCCCACACCAAATTATTTTCCCTTCCAAATATTCGGTTAACTCCTCCAATATTTCAATTGATAACGTTTTGCATGGATTATAAAAATTTATTATTTTAAATTTGCCTTCTTGTTCCCATATTTCAATTACTATATATTCAAGTTCTTTCCCTTTCCCTAATACCTGATATTGTATCCCTTGTTTTATAAATATTCCACATCCTCCTCCACCTCTCTCCTCCTGTCGGTCTCTTCTAACACTATTATATCCTTTAATCACAAAATCTAATGTTGTTTTTAACCATGTTTCCTGAACACAAATAATTTCTGGTTTATCCTCAAGACTATCAACATAACCTTTAAGTTCCTGTCCGTTAGCAATTAAACTTCTTGCATTCCATTGTAATATTAGCATTAATTATTTTCACCTGGTGGTCCTGATCTACCATCTACCTCCAGCTTTTTGTTTATGTTCTCCCATGATCCCTCTTTAAACCCCAAAAACCTTTCAGCTCCTCTCACTATTATTTTAATTTTCTCAGTTTTATGCTTGGCTTGGTCAGTGCAGTTGATAACATATGCTGCAAATAATATTAGTTTTTCTACTGATACTGTGATATTATCTTCTGATTGTACTTTGTTTTGCTGTGGGATTTGGCTCGCTATTTGTTCATTCTTTCTTGTTGTCTGCTCCTTCACATTTTTAACAGCTTCCGCATAACTAATGTTTTTAGTTGTTTTAATCTGTATAATTTCTTTTGCCTTCTTCCTTACCTCACATCCTCCATACGTAACTCTATGTTGCCCTCCACAGTTACAACATTTTTCTTGTGCTTCTTCTTTACAGTGTTCTAATTTGTGATCTTCACCACATTTTGGACATCTTTGCTTCCCTTTACAAACTGCTGCTATGTGTCCATATCTTTGACACTTGAAACAACGAAGTGGTGGAGGGATATAAGGTCTGACCTGAAAACTAAGATAACCTATTTTGATGTTTTGTGGCAATTCTTTCCCTTCAAATTCAATGAGGATTGACAAACTTCCTATTCTTTCTCCATTTATTGTTCTTGACAATCTCTTCAAGTTATTTACTTTTGCTCCTACAATACTTCGCTTAATTTTATCAAGATCTTCATCTAGAGGGATCCCATAAATCACTCCTCTAGTTTTTTTATTTTCTCCCACAATGTTTTTCTCCAACACCGTTTTTTTACATATATTATCCACATTTAAAGCCTTATTTTTTGTTCTTCCTTTTTACAAACTACCAATAGGTTTCCATCTCTCAAAATCTTTACCATTTCAACATCTCCAATTTTCTTTTTTATTTCTCTTGACACCACAATGGGGCTGATGTTATCCTGTTCTTCTTCGTTCTTAAGTTGTAATATTATTTTAAATTCCTCCCTCACAACTTTCCTCCTAACTATCCTTTCTTCTTCGCAACTACTTCCTTCCAGTTCTCGTTTATTTCCTTGAATATCACCCATTTCCTTTCCTTCATCTGTTTAATGTCTTCCCCGTCCTCTCCCTCTTCCTCTCCCCACTGGCGTCCACCCTTCAAAATCCATGTCTTCCTCATTTCCTGTCTCCATTTCCAACCAAACCATTCACATACCAGGTTATGCCAAAATCCGCCTTTTCCAACTCTGATATGTGTTTTGTTTTGCCGCACTTCGTCTCACAAAACCAGCCTGGGCTCCAACTCAACTACTCTCCCAAGTCTCATTTTCTTTGTCTTCTTCTTCTTTGGGATTTTATGACTGTGGTTCATTCATGTCATTGCATTACCGCCACCTTGTGGATCTTACGATCATCACGTTCATTTAAATGTGCGGTGCTGGTGGTCGAGTGTAAAGGACTTTTAACGGGTTTTTCTACTTTAATTTTCTACCGGTATTTTAATAATAGTTTGTAATTATTTATTTTTTAGCTCTCAGGATTGAAGGTGGTGCGTTTGGCCCAGATGGTGGCGCCCCCTGTTGCTGTGGCTGTCCCGTGATCAACATAAATCGATGGAGGGAAATCCAACGAGTGTTTGTGACGTCACGGTGTTTGGTGATTCTTTGCTCTGGAGCCTCCGATCCAGAACCTGTCAGCACCTACCGCCAAGCCTCGGCAACTCAGCTTAGTTTTTCTAACTCCTTCTTATCTACATAGAGGTATTATTTAATTTTACTGATTTTATTTTAATAAATTATTATAACTTTGAAACAGCGTCTATTGCAAAAACGTGCCTGTGCCCTAAATCAAATCCTGGGTGGAATCCCAGGTGGCGTTGTTGGCAAACAAACTAAATAATTGTGTATTTTTTACCATCGATTGCCTCACTAATATTTATTTAGCTAATGTTAGTTTATACACTCTTTCTTCTGCACTAGATGGGTTAAATGCCATTACTCTCTTTAATACTGAAGTTATTCAATATATGACCTTATACTTTACCTTTGCAAGCATTTCTGTGCAATATTTAAAGTTTTAACCAGGGATGTTGGTACTGATTTTAAGTTATTCAGTTTAGCTGACAGGTTTGCACTGTTTAACTTTTTCCTGCTGCTTCTACTCATTTCATTTCAGCAAGTGTTCTGCAGTTGAACTCAAATGTTTCTACAATTTTCAGCAGTAACATTCAGCACTAACACGACATTTTCACAGGAAAGGCAAATGTTCTACTTACTTTCTAAGACACTAATAATATATCTATGTGTGGAGGTTAAATTAGTTCCAGCATTAGAAACATGGTGATCTATAATAGAAAACAGCTGCAGCAGAACAGAGAAAAATATAACTAAGGCAAAAGACACAACAAATTATTGAAGAAAATATTCAACCATATTTTCTACAATCAAGAAAAATTAATGCATGAAAATCAATTTATAGTGAATATTTCATTTTCTATAGAGTAAATGTTTTTTAAAAATTTCTTCATAAAGCTTTTACATAGTTAGAGTTAGACTGGTTAATATAATTTAAAACAAATAACAGCATAAGTTGCAATATCATCTTGTTTCAAAGAGAAACCTATCAAAGATTTTATTGTATATATGTTTGAGAATGCACAACCATTAATGAAAATGTTCAATTAGAGCTAATAAACAGAGGTGAATAAATTGATTATAACTTTTCTATCAATTATAAATATTATAATTTTATAACTTTGTTTAAGAACTGATTTCCTAAAATGACTTATGACAAAATAAATTGTCACATGGTGACATGACTACTTCAGTAACTAACCCGTATTTGGCTTGGACAGATCTGGCCCAGGTGAGGCATGCCTCATGTGAACCGTGCCATCACTGCCAGATCTTTCCTGAGTCTGGCTGACATCCAATTTGCCATGCCAGAGGTTTGCCAGATGTGTCAGCAGAATGCCAGATCCGGTTCAGGTCGGTCTGCTGTGTGGGAACCGGCGAAGGCTCGCTCCTCTGGTCACCGTTTGCTCGATTACCTGTCCGCCCTCCAACACCACCTCCATCAGCGATCTACACCAAACTCTGAGACTCCACACGCCACCAACAAGCAGCCTCGACTCCAGCAGCCCCCACCGCTTCTTCCTCCCTGGCAGATTAACTGCATTTCATCAAGTAAGTAATTAAATCCTCTCCTTCAGTCTCAATTCAAGAACGCAGACTCACCATTCACCTTTCCCTCCTCCAGGATGCAGTCGATCCTATACAGTGGACTCCGGGACAAGATTCACATTTCATTCAATTCTCTGGACAAAATAAACTGTATTGAACTGATTCACCGGCTTCATGTTTGTTCTGTATGTGGGTCAAGCGGATCAATCCCCTCATGGCAGAAATTATGCTTTAACCCTCAGATTTTAACAAATGTAACTTTATATCAACATTACATTTTTTATGGCTTTCTTTTTATTTGTCTAAAAGAAGAAAATCTGGATTTATACACATAATTGCTCGACTCTGGAGAACCTGGCCGTCCTGTGGGACATTGTTGCTGGTACGGGTCTAGGTTTTGGGCATCTGGGGTCTGTGGCCCTCATCTGGGGAGGGACATTAGTGACTCTGTGAATGACTTCTGGCGGCAGCATGTGGTGAGTTTGGGGCTCCTTACAGCTTGAGATGGGTTACTGGCATGGTGGCCGTATTGTTCCTGGGGTAGTCTTGGGATTCTGGGGGCGTATTTTCCCTGGATCCTGGCTGAACCCTGAGACTTGGGTTCTGATCAGTATGTAGTCTGGATTTGGGGCCGGTTCATGCACTGCATGTTTGCACTGTGAATTTTCAACATGGTTTTGGGCTCTTTATGCCACGTCTTGTCCTCAGTTGTGAGGTGGATCACAGTGGGGTGGTGGTGGTCCTGTGTCTGGATGATCCAGCAGTCTCTGTGTGAGCCTGTCTCTGTGTGGGTCTGTCAGGGTTGGGGTCGCTGAGCTCTCATTATGTTGGACTTCACAACAACCATCGTCTTGTACCAGGTTAGGATTGGCTTTTTTATTTATCACTTGGCGGCTGGGATGTTTATGGACCTGTGAGGGGCTGCTTCCTTTTTCACAGTTGGTGCGTTGGCTTTTCTGTAGCATCCTTCCTACTGGTGGTGTAGTCGGCAAGTTGAGAGGCTTGTGTTTTTGGCTTATTTGTGTATGAAGTGGTGAAAGTGCTTGTGTTGGCTGGTGTTTGCATTTTGATTGGCCCCTTTTTTGGGTCTGGTATCGTTTGCTGTCTGTCTGTCTTGGTGTTGGTATGGGCTGTGATTTATTGCTTTGCTAGCCTATCTGTGGCCACAGCCTGGTGCTGGGCTGGGATTCAGGGCTGTGGGTGGTATTCTTGTTCTGGATATTGCGCTGAGCTGGCTGGTCGGTCCATTTCTTGGGTTGGGGTTCTTTCAGTCAACCCGGTGCCCTGTATGTCTGCTGGATCTTCTTCATTGGGACTAGGTGGATCCTTTGGTTGGCAGGCTGGGTTTGTGAATTGGGATAGGGGTTTGGTTTGAATGATTCCTAACCAGGTGGTCCTGGTTCTGGTTGGATCTCTGTGTATGAGAAATGCAAGAGGGTGTATGGCGTCCATTTTTGTTTTGTTTAGTTTGACATTATCTACATGGGTTTGAATGTCTGGGTGTACACATGAGAATGGGAACATGTGATCTTGTCTCTGTGTGCCTGGTCTGTCTGTCAGGTTTGGTCTCTGGCTCCCTCCTCTCTGTGATCACCTTTATATCAAGTTGGGTGAGAGGAGGGGGCCCCTATAAAACTTTTTTCTCACCTTTCTTATCTCTCCAGCTTTCTTCTCCGTCTCATTACAATTTAATAAAATAAACCCAAAGCAGTTTCTAATAAAGTTTCATGTAATTATATCAGGGGGAAGCCATAATGGTCCACTTGTGCAAGTCTTTAGGGCTTAATCTTGGTACTCGACAATGCTGAGTGTCACACTGTCAGACAGGACAAGTTTAATACAAAACACAACAAAAAGAAAAAATGCAAGTGTTTAGTCAATGGTAAATGTATGTATAGCGATTTATCTAGTGCAGAGGATGCCAAAGTGCTTTACATGTTGATGGTGGTAAGCTACATTGTAGCCCAGCTGCCCTAGGGCAGACTGACAGAAGCTGCTACACAATCGGCGCCATCGGACTTCTGACTAACTGCAGGCAAGGCAGGTTTGGTGCCTTGCTCAAGGACTCAACAACTGAGATGGATGTGGGAAGTTTGAACCGGCAACCCATCAGTTACAGGAACCACAGTGGATACAACCAGTATAGCTGTAGTACCACCATCTACTGGGTTCAAGGATCAGGCATAACATACACTAAAGGAAAACTCAAAACTTTAATGTTAAATGAAATGTTACACCTTTATTTCTTTCTAAAATACATATAAACATAAAAATAGTTTCAACATTAAAATACAGTAATCTAAATGCTGCAGCAGAACATATCAAAATATTACAGCTAAAACAAGAGAAAAAAGCAAAATATTAAAAATAATTACATGTACTTTGTGCAATCAATGCATGAAAATTAGTTTGCGGTTGTTGAGGAAAAATGATTATTTTTAGTGCTTAATACAGTTAATCTTACGGCATGTGTAAAAGGTATATTGAACATTCTTATTTTGAACAAATTTCTTTATTTTGAACAGGTTTGTGTTAAGGATTTAAAATTAAACTAGATGAGCAAGCATTCAGACAAACAGGAACCAAATGCAGATCTCTCAATGGGGTCTCCTGCTGTGTGCCAGAGCACAGGAGGCCGTAAAATTAGCATCTCCCCAAGGCACTATCATTTGAGCTTGGGGGAGAGAAGCCTGTTTTGTTCACAGAAGATCAAAAGCCTTCCAGAAACCAACATCTGGGATGGTGTGAAACTGAATACAACATAGAAGGTTGAAACCACTAACATTTAATTTCTAAGACATTTTTCTAAGTATTAATACCATGTTTTTACTGAAGATTGTATTATCTCATTTTAAAACTACTAATCTAGTAAATGATGAATGTATTTGAAAATTGTACTATCTGTGACTATATCAGAATCAAATGGAAATTGTTTGAATGAAAATGTTTTGTTTAGTATTAGAAAATTGCTCAGGAATTATACCTCATTTTGTTCTGTTGATTTTATGTGTTATTTTTGGCAGGACTCAATCTTTTGAGGTGCTGAGTGCAGAGGAGCAAAACTGGGGTTTGTAAAGATAACCTTTCCTTGAACCAAAATTACTGGATTTAAGTTTCTTTGAGAATTTATGTAAGGAGAGATAATGGGAGAGACTTCGGATTTCACAGGTATCTGTGAAATCTTATCTCATGTTTCTCTGTACCCAAAATGACCGTAGAACCACAGGAGGTCAGGACGCAGCTGTTGGCTCTTTTGTTTTTACCAGAGAGCAAATGGCCTTTGATCTTTGGCGTAAATTAGGGGGAGTTTCTAAGTTTCTCTGAGTGTCCAAGGTAGCTTCCAGTTGGTCAACTAGAGGAACGCCTTAAGTGAATATATTAAAAAGAAAAGACACACCTTCAGTATAAGACTTCGTGTAAAGGAGTAAAAATTCAGAGAGCTGCCATTTTTTTGCTTTTTGCATCTCTCTCTCCAAAGACGTGTCTTTGTTTTGTTTTTTTGTTTGTCTTTGTCTTGTCTGTCTTTGTCTGTATAAGGTAAAGAATGCATATCTCTGTTCCTCTGCAGTTTTGCTGTTAATTAATGCGTTGCCTTGTATGGGATTAAACTCTGTGATTCTGTGACGTTAACGCGCAGTGTTGTTGTTTTCCTTGTGGCTGCACGTCGCCCGCTGAGAGGACCCGGAAGTTTAAGGAAGAGAGCCAAACGTTTTGTCCAAAGTTAATTTATAAAATTATTCTTCCTTAACACGGTGAATTTTGCATTTCTTTAAAGTACAAATGATTTTTTTTTTATTTGAATAGATTTTAATTAGGTAGAGTAAAACTGGTTAACATAATTTGAAAGAAATGAAATCAGATTCAATCTCATTTTACATTAAACACAAAATTAACACAAATACTGTTTTGTAGAATTTTTTTTAAAACACTCAACCATTATATACATTCTATTGTTGATTTAAAAAACTACAAAAATAAGCCCCACTCACTCTCTATGGTACAGAATAATACAAATCAATCCCTCAAGTCCAATCATGTGAGAATGTTCTGGAAGGGAGTCCATGTCCGGTCAAACTCAGTTAATGCATGAAATAGTCAGTGGGCCCCCAAGCCTCTTCATCTATCAGCATCAGTACTGGCACTCCTCAGGGCTGTGTGCTGAGCCCTCTGCTCTTCACGTTGTACACACACAACATACAGTTTGACGTAAACAGTAAGTTAATACAATAACATACAGTTTATCATTATTGTTTTTTGATACAGAATATACCAGAAAAATAAAACATCAATGAAGGAAAATGTGTCATGGTTGAACATCTCTAAGTATCCAAATGTGAAGATCAAAATGATCACATTTAACAAATACAACACAGGACATTTATGGAACATACTTCTACAGCTTTTCAACTGTGTGACGCGTCATGTGCCGAGTTAAATTATGTTTATTACTAAAACTTTTTAAACAGGTCACACATGAAAACGGCTTTTCACCAGTGTGAATCATCATGTGCTGAGTTAACTCCTGTTGTCGAATAACACTTTTTCCACAGGTCACACATGAAAACTGCTTTTCACCAGTGTGAATCATCATATGCTTAGTTAACTCATCTTTTCGACTAAATCTCTTTCCACAGTTCACACATGAAAACGGCTTATCACCTGTGTGAATCATCATATGCATAGTTAAATGTTGTTTTTGACGAAAACATTTTCCACAATTCACACATGAAAATGGCTTTTCACCAGTGTGAATCATCATATGCTTAGTTAACTCATCTTTTCGACTAAATCTCTTTCCACAGGTCACACATGAAAACGGCTTTTCACCCGTGTGAATCATCATATGCTGAGTTAAAGCCAGTTTATAACCAAAACTTTTTCCACAGGTCACACATGAAAACGGCTTTTCACTCGTGTGAATCATCATATGCTTAGTTAAATGTTGTTTTTGACGAAAACATTTTCCACAATTCACACATGAAAATGGCTTTTCACCAGTATGAATCATCATGTGCCGAGTTAAAACATGTTTTTGACTAAAACCTTTTCCACAGTTCACACATGAAAAAGACTTTTCACCTGTATGAGTTCTCATGTGAGCATCAAAAACAGATTTGAAAGCCAAACGCTTTTCACAGATGACACTTGAGAAAGGTTTTCTTCTTTCCTGATTTTGGTTCTCAGCTTCAGCAGCTTCCTGGAAGATGACTTGGTTCCTGTTTGGTTCTGATTCAGTGTGGTCTGTTTGCTCATCAACAGGAACCATCATGCAGGTATCAGTCTCCTGTTTTAATTCAATCTGTTCTTCAGCCTGACTGCAGTAAACTTCTTTCTCTTCCACTTTTATCTGCTGGTGTTTTAGATCCTCCTGCTCTTCTTTTATCTGATGATCTTCTGGCTCTTCCTGTTCCTGTTTTACCTGCACAGGTTCTAACTCCTCCTGGTCCAGAGTGGATCTCCTCTCCAGGTAATAAACGTTACACTTCAGGCAATCTGGAGAAGAAAACAGAGAAAGAGTAATTGCTACCTTTTCTGAAATAAATACGAGTAATTTTTCATCTTTCAAGACAGAAATGAATAAAAAAAAAACAATTGATAATTCAAGAGCGTAGACAGAGATACAGATCAGTCGATATATCCAGCTGACATTTGGGGAAATCTCAAATTAACGGATATGAAAAAAAATATTTTATTACAAAATTAATTGTAGTAGGGATTATTGTTAATATTTACCTGCAAATTTTATTATTTCAAGATACTATTTATTTTTATTACTTTGAATTATATTGAAATTTTACTTTAGTTCACTTTATATCTTTATGGTTTATTTATAAACATGAGTTTATTTGTAGGTTAATAGCTGTTTAGTTTTTGTTCCTTTGTTATTAACTTTTCTAAGTTAGACATTAAGAACTGTGGGTCCATTTTCTGTAAGTATAGGGACTGGTATAGGACCAGCATGCACTGGGTTGGGCCTGTGGGTTTTGACCAGAGCAGGAGAGGAAACAATGAAAAGTAGTGATGGTGAGATGCAGCTTCATGAAGCCCTGAGGAACTCCATCCAATCATTCGACTCATGAGCCGATGCACCGCGGTGCTTCATTTGCTCTACTGTGGCATCAACTGGACAATATATGTAAAATAGGCAACGTGAAAACAACATGAAGCTTTACAATGAATAAACAAGTTTAAAATGTTTGTGATTCTGATACATAAATTCTGATTAATCTGGTTGTATGAAACAATGGCTGGATCCAAAAGAAAACTAGAAACAAAAAGAAAAGAGGGTTGTGATTGGCTTGTTACTCGCTATGTCACCAGGGACAACGATTTATTACTAAAAAATAAAAACTTTAACTGCTCAGGTTTAGGTGAGTTCTCTGTCTTACCCGCTTCATTACTCAACACATCACTAATGTAAAGTTTGATCTTTGTTATTTGCTTGTCAAACTGGAAAAAAATAAACTATAAAAGCAATTTTCAAGTTTTTTGGACATTGAACTTCTTTTACCTTCGTACGAAGCATCACCTCAGTGCAGCAGTGGCTTGTTGACTGAACTTTTATAGGATGTTTGGTTTGACAAACAATCGCCACTACAATTTATTTATTACAAATTATTACATTTTACAGCTACTAACACACTATTATTGTTTCATGCTGTTTGCTTTACTAACCTTGCGCTGCATTGTTCACATTTATCCTGTTTTCAAAAGTAAGTTTGATTAGTTAAAGGAGGAAAAGCCATAAAAGGTCATTTTATTTCTACATCAATAAGCCATTTTCACAGCGTAATTGTGATTCCTGCGTTCATTTACCGGTTAACAAAACATTTATACGGGAAAAGAACATTTACTAAAATGATCCTCATACAGAAAGGTGCAGACATTTAGACCTTAACCTGCATCCAAACGCTGCTGGTTCCTACCTATTCGGTGTAAGATTATCTGGGGCCTCCGGGAGAAATCCAGCAGTCTGCGATGATCATCCATCTCTTCCTCCGACTTGACGATGATTTCTTTAAACTCTGTGAATGTTTCTTCAGCAGCAGTTAACGGCTCGTTGATAAACTCGTTTAGAGAAACAGTCGAACATTCAACAAAACAGACCATGCGCCATTTTCTTTGTCTTCTTCTTCTTCTTTGGGATTTTATGACTGTCGTTCATTCATGTCATTGCATTACCGCCACCTTGTGGATCTTACGATCATCACATCTAAAGATTTCTCATACAGTGCCAGTTCTCTTTGAAAGACGTAAAATCTTTTCTTCCACTTTATCTAAATAAAACAAATACAATATTAGTATTCCAGTTTTCCACAAATCCAAAGTTAATATTGTCTTCTGATTCGTATCTCCTACATCCCGCAACATGTTTCACAGTTTCTTCACTCCACCAGATCAGAACCTTTCCTATAGTTTCCGTATATCCACAATGATCGCTGCTGCTTTGTTCGGAGTTACCGCTGGTTCCGCCCATCCTGTGGCTTATTGAGAGCCGATCAGCACCGGCTTGTTCATTTAATTGTGCGGTGCTGGTGGTCGAGTGTAAATGACTTTTAACGGTTTTATCTATTTGAATTTTCTACCGGTATTTTAATAATACTGTAGTTTCTTTCTACTGCACTAGATGGGTTAAATGCTATTACTCTCTTTAATACTGAAATTATTCAATATATGTGTTGGGTAAATTGTATTATTAGTATTATCAAATATTCGTTGTATCATGTAGCCTTGTAGTTACATTTAGATAATGTTTCTGTGTGTTAAATAACTTTGATTCCTTCCTGAGGCTTCCCTGGGAAATAGAGGTGACAGCTACTCTCAGCAGCTGTTGCCCTGCAGGACTTCCTACAAGACAGAGGTGTTAGTTGCTCCCAGCAGAGGTTTACAGTCCTGCAATAAACTCTGCTCTGTGCTACAAAGCCGTTGCTTTGAAGCTATACAACGTGTCCTATTCGACGCCGTGCCTGGAGCAAGAAGGATTTAGATTGTAGATAACATGTGTTTAGTTTAGTGATTGTCTTTTAGCACTGCATCTAAAATGCTTTGACCCCACCCCTTAGAGTTGCAGTGCTCAGTGTGAGAGGGTTCCTAAGAGCAATAAAAGAGAGGAACAGACAGATGTGTTTCAGAGCAGTTTGGAGATTTGTAACTGAAAGCACATCTCTGTCTGCTCTCCTCGCGAGAAACAAAGAATCTAACTCTCTTGTCTTTCCTGTGTTTGTTTAATAGGTATTTAGACCTGACAATATGACCTTATATTTTACCTTTGCAAGCATTACTATGTCATATTTAAAGTTTTAAGGAGGGATGTTGGATGTAATTTTAAGTTATTCAGTTTGGCTGACAGATTTGCACTGTTTAACTTTTTTCTGCTGCTTCTACTCATTTCATTTCAGCAAGTGTTCTGCAGTTGAACTCAAATGTTTCTACAATTTTCAGCAGTAACATTCAGCACTAACACGACATTTTCACAGGAAAGGCAAATGTTCTACTTACTTTCTAAGACACTAATAATATATCTATGTGTGGAGGTTAAATTAGTTCCAGCATTAGAAACATGTGTAACCGGGTTCTGCTTCACTCCACTGTACCAGGCCGGCCCCAGTAACCCCTCGACTCTGCGTTGTGTAGATTTTTAATGAAGACGAGAAGTTTCTGGTTTATCAAGTTTATTTCCTGAATGGGAACATATGGGGAGTTCAGATCAGTGCAACGGCTCCGCTTCATTCAGCACACTACAACAGAGCGTTAAGTTAGCCTTTAGCTTAGCACATGAAGTGTTTGATAATTTTAACTAAACTAAAAGTACAAAAATTGGTGCTAGGCACACATCTAGTAATTAATAAATTTCACACTATTTGTCCAAGTTAATAAAAATTATGTTGCTAACACGTTTCTACTGTGTGCTGAAAAACGCAACTCACCTCTCGTGCAGCTTTCACAGACTGGCACTGAGTGCAGGAGCCAGCAACATTTAACCAGCCACACAGAGAGGGGGGCGCTATTTCCCCATTGCACTGATCCATATAAAGCAAGTGGGATTCTACAACTTAAACCTAAACACTGTTACACATGGTAATCTATAATAGAAAACAGCTGCAGCAGAACAGAGAAAAATATAACTAAGACAAAAGACACAACAAATTATTGAAGAAAATATTCAACCATATTTTCTACAATCAAGAAAAATCAATGCATGAAAACCAGGTTGTACCAGGTTAGGATTGGCTTTTTTACTTATCACTTGGCGGCTGGGATGTTTATGGACCTGTGAGGGGCTGCTTCCTTTTTCACAGTTGGTGCGTTGGCTTTTCTGTAGCATCCTTCCTACTGGTGGTGTAGTCGGCAAGTTGAGAGGCTTGTGTTTTTGGCTTATTTGTGTATGAAGTGGTGAAAGTGCTTGTGTTGGCTGGTGTTTGCATTTTGATTGGCCCCTTTTTTTGGGTCTGGTATCGTTTGCTGTCTGTCTGTCTTGGTGTTGGTATGGGGTGTGATTTATTGCTTTGCTAGCCTATCTGTGGCCACAGCCTGGTGCTGGGCTGGGATTCAGGGCTGTGGGTTGGTATTCTTGTTCTGGATATTGCGCTGAGCTGACTGGTCGGTCCATTTCTTGGGTTGGGGTTCTTTCAGTCAACCCGGTGCGCTGTATGTCTGCTGGATCTTCTTCATTGGGACTAGGTGAATCCTTAGGTTGGCAGGCTGGCTTTGTGACATGGGATAGGGGTTTGGTTTGAATGATTCCTAAGCTGGTGGTCCTGGTTCTGGTTGGATCTCTGTGTATGAGAAATGCAAGTGGGTGTATGGCGTCCATTTTTGTTTTGTTTATTTTGACATTGTCTACATGGGTTTGAATGTCTGGGTGTACACATGAGAATGGGAACATGTGATCTTGTCTCTGTGTGCCTGGTCTGTCTGTCAGGTTTGGTCTCTGGCTCCCTCCTCTCTGTGATCACCTTTATATCAAGTTGGGTGAGAGGAGGGGGCCCCTATAAAACTTTTTTCTCACCTTTCTTTTCTCTCCCGCTTTCTTCTCCGTCTCATTACAATTTAATAAAATAAACCCAAAGCAGTTTCTAATAAAGTTTCATGTAATTATATCAGGTGGAAGCCATAATGGTCCACTTGTGCAAGTCTTTAGGGCTTAACCTTGGTACTCGACAATGCTGAGTGTCACACTGTCAGACAGGACAAGTTTAATACAAAACACAACAAAAAGACAAAATGCAAGTGTTTAGTCAATGGTAAATGTATGTATAGCGATTTATCTAGTGCAGAGGATGCCAAAGTGCTTTACATGTTGATGGTGGTAAGCTACATTGTAGCCCAGCTGCCCTAGGGCAGACTGACAGAAGCTGCTACACAATGGGCGCCATCGGACTTCTGACTAACAGCAGGCAAGGCAGGTTTGGTGCCTTGCTCAAGGACTCAACAACTGAGATGGATGTGGGAAGTTTGAACCAGCAACCCATCAGTTACAGGAACCACAGTGGATACAACCAGTATAGCCGTAGTACCACCATCTACTGGGTTCAAATATAAGGCACAACATACACTAAAGGAAAACTCAAAACTTTAATGTAAAATGAAATGTTACACCTTTATTTCTTTCTAAAATACATATAAACATAAAAATAGTTTCAACATTAAAATACAGTAATCTAAATGCTGCAGCAGAACAGATTAAAATATTACAGCTAAAACAAGAGAAAAAAGCAAAATATTAAAAATAATTACATGTACTTTGTGCAATCAATGCATGAAAATTAGTTTGCGGTGAATTTTGCATTTCTTTAAAGTACAAATGTTTTTTTTTATTTGAATAGATTTTAATTAGGTTGAGTAAAACTGGTTAACATAATTTGAAAGAAATGAAATCAGATTCAATCTCATTTTACATTAAACACAAAATTAACACAAATACTGTTTTGTAGATTTTTTTTTAAAATACTCAACCATTATATACAATCTATTGTTGATTTAAAAAACTACAAAAATAAACCCCACTCACTCTCTATTGTACAGAATAATACAAATCAATCCCTCAAGTCCAATCATGTGAGAATGTTCTGGAAGGGAGTCCATGTCCGGTCAAACTCTGTTAATGCATGAAATAGTCAGTGGGCCCCAAAGCCTCTTCATCTATCAGCATCAGTACTGGCACTCCTCAGGGCTGTGTGCTGAGCTTCTGCTCTTCATGTTGTACACACACAACATACAGTTTGACATAAACAGTATGTTAATACAATAACATACAGTTTATCATTATTGTTTTTTGATACAGAATATACCAGAAAAATAAAACAAAGTATCATTGCAGGAAAATGTGTCATGGTTGAACATCTCTAAGTATCCAAATGTGAACATTTAACAATTACAACATAGGACATGTATGGAACATACTTCTACAGCTTTTCAACTGTGTGACGCATCATGTGCTTAGTTAAACTAACTTTGTAACGAAAACTTTTTCCACAGTTCACACATGAAAATGGTTTTTCACCAGAGTGAACCCTCATGTGCTGAGTTAAATTCGGTTTACGACTAAAACTTTTTCCACAGTTCACACATGAAAATGGTTTTTCACCAGAGTGAACCCTCATGTGCTTAGTTAAATTCGCTTCATGACTAAAACTTTTTCCACAGGTCACACATGAAAACGGCTTTTCACCAGTGTGTATCCTCATGTGCTGAGTTAAATGCTGTTTTCGACTAAAACTTTTTCCACAGTTCACACATAAAAACGGCTTTTCACCAGTGTGAATCATCATGTGCCAAGTTAACTTCTGTTTATATCTAAAACTTTTTCCACAGGTCACACATGAAAACGGTTTTTCACTGGTGTGAAGAATCATGTGCTGAGTTAAATACTGTTTTCGATAAAAACGTTTTCCACAGTTCACACATGAAAACGGTTTTTCACTGGTGTGAAGAATCATGTGCCGAGTTAAATACTCTTTTTTATTAAAACATTTTCCACAGTTCACACATGAAAATGGCTTTTCGCCAGTGTGAATTGTCAAGTGCTGAGTTAAATACTGTTTTCGATAAAAACATTTTCCACAGTTCCCACATGAGAATGGCTTTTCACTGGTGTGAATCATCATGTGCTGAGCTAACTCCTGTTTTTGACTAAAACCTTTTCCACAGTTCACACATGAAAAAGGCTTTTCAACAGTGTGGATCATCATGTGCCGAGTTAAATTCTGTTTGTGACTAAAACTTTTTCCACAGGTCACACATGAAAACGGCTTTTCACCTGTATGAGTTCTCATGTGTCCAGTTAAATGCTGTTTTCGACTAAAACTTTTTCCACAGTTCACACATGAAAACGGCTTTTCACCAGTGTGAATCATCATGTGCTTAGTTAACTCATCTTTTCGACTAAATCTCTTTCCACAGTTCACACATGAAAACGGCTTTTCACCAGTGTGAATCATCATATGCTTAGTTAACTCATCTTTTCGACTAAATCTCTTTCCACAGTTCACACATGAAAACGGCTTTTCACCAGTGTGAATCATCATATGCTTAGTTAACTCATCTTTTCGACTAAATCTCTTTCCACAGTTCACACATGAAAACGGCTTTTCACCTGTGTGAATCATCATGTGCTTAGTTAAATTCTGTTTTTGACTAAAAATTTTTCCACAGTTCACACATGAAAACGGCTTTTCACCAGTGTGAATCATCATGTGCTTAGTTAAATTCTGTTTTTGACTAAAAATTTTTCCACAGTTCACACATGAAAACGGCTTTTCACCAGTGTGAATCATCATATGCTTAGTTAACTCATCTTTTCGACTAAATCTCTTTCCACAGTTCACACATGAAAACGGCTTTTCACCTGTGTGAATCATCATGTGCTTAGTTAAATGCTGTTTTCGACGAAAACTTTTTCCACAGGTCACACATGAAAACGGCTTTTGACCCGTATGAGTTCTCATATGAGCATCAAAAACAGATTTTGAAGTCAAACGCTTTTTACAGATGACACATGAGAAAGGTTTTCTTCTTTCCTGATTTTGATTCTCAGCTTCAGCAGCTTCCTGGAAGATGTCTTGGTTCCTGTTTGGTTCTGATTCACTGTGGTCTGTTTGCTCATCAACAGGAACCACCATGCAGGTATCAGTCTCCTGTTTTAATCCAATCTGTTCTTCAGCCTGACTGCAGTAAACTTCTTTCTCTTCCATTGTTATCTGATGATCTTCTGGCTCTTCCTGTTCTTGTTTCACCTGCAGAGGTTCTAACTCCTCCTGGTCCAGAGTGGATCTCCTCTCCTGGTTAGAAACGTTACACTTCAGGGAATCTGGAGAAGAAAACAGAGAAAGAGTAATTGCTACCTTTTCTGGAATAAATACGAGTAATTTTTCATCTTTCAAGACAGAAATGAATAAAAAAAAACAATTGATAATTCAAGAGCGTAGACAGAGAGACAGATCAGTCGATATATCCAGCTGACATTTGGGTAATTCTCAAATTAACGGATATGAAAAAAATATTTTATTACAAAATTAATTGTAGTAGGGATTATTGTTAATATTTACCTGCAAATTGTATTATTTCAAGATACTATTTATTTTTATTACTTTGAATTATATTGAAATTTTACTTTAGTTCACTTTATATCTTTATGGTTTATTTATAAACATGAGTTTATTTGTAGGTTAATAGCTGTTTAGTTTTTGTTCCTTTGTTATTAACTTTTCTAAGTTAGACATTAAGAACTGTGGGTCCCTTTTCTGTAAGTATAGGGACTGGTATAGGACCAGCATGCACTGGGTTGGGCCTGTGGGTTTTGACCAGAGCAGGAGAGGAAACAATGAAAAGTAGTGATGGTGAGATGCAGCTTCATGAAGCCCTGAGGAACTCCATCCAATCATTCGACTCATGAGCCGATGCACCGCGGTGCTTCATTTGCTCTACTGTGACATCAACTGGACAATATATGTAAAATAGGCAACGTGAAAACAACATGAAGCTTTACAATGAATAAACAAGTTTAAAATGTTTGTGATTCTGATACATAAATTCTGATTAATCTGGTTGTATGAAACAATGGCTGGATCCAAAAGAAAACTAGAAACAAATAGAAAAGAGGGTTGTGATTGGCTTGTTACTCGCTATGTCACCAGGGACAACGATTTATTACTAAAAAATAAAAAACTTTAACTGCTCAGGTTTAGGTGAGTTCTCTGTCTTACCCGCTTCATTACTCAACACATCACTAATGAAAAGTTTGATCTTTGTTATTTGCTTGTCAAACTGGAAAAAATAAACTATAAAAGCAATTTTCAAGTTGTTTGGACATTGAACTTCTTTTATTTATGTAACTGTTTGGTGTATTAGTTGAAAACGGCGTAAAAATAAAGAAACTGTAAATTCCCACTCATATTGGGGCCATTAATGCACCTTTGCCCATAGTTATTGTGCCCCTTTTCCCCATAAACTATAAATAAACGCCTCATGGACCGCTCTTGCCTATTGTTACTGAAGAGATTTAAGGCGGCCATCTTGGAGCGGTCGACCGTTCCACTCAGCTTTATGTTTAAAGATGCGGAAGGAAGTGAAAACCCTTCAGCCATTTCCCGAATCGGAAGCTGGAATCGGAAACTTCAGCTTCGTATATATGAGCCATTTTCACAGCGTAATTGTGATTCCTGCGTTCATTTACCGGTTAACAAAACATTTATACGGGAAAAGAACATTTACTAAAATGATCCTCATACAGAAAGGTGCAGACATTTAGACCTTAACCTGCATCCAAACGCTGGTGGTTCCTACCTATTCGGTGTAAGATTATCTGGGGCCTCCGGGAGAAATCCAGCAGTCTGCGATGATCATCCATCTCTTCCTCCGACTTGACGATGATTTCTTTAAACTCTGTGAATGTTTCTTCAGCAGCAGTTAACGGCTCGTTGATAAACTCGTTTAGAGAAACAGTCGAACATTCAACCAAACAGACCATGCGCCATTTTCTTTGTCTTCTTTGTCTTCTTCTTTGGGATTTTATGACTGTCGTTCATTCATGTCATTGCATTACCGCCACCTGGTGGATCTTACGATCATCACATCTAAAGATTTCTCATTCAGTGCCAGTTCTCTTTGAAAAACGTAAAATCTTTTCTTCCACTTTATCTAAATAAAACAAATACAATATTAGTATTCCAGTTTTCCACAAATCCAAAGTTAATATTGTCTTCTGATTCGTATCTCCTACATCCCGCAACATGTTTCACAGTTTCTTCACTCCACCAGATCAGAACCTTTCCTATAGTTTCCGTATATCCACAATGATCGCTGCTGCTTTGTTCGGAGTTACCGCTGGTTCCGCCCATCCTGTGGCTTATTGAGAGCCGATCAGCACCGGCTTGTTCATTTAATTGTGCGGTGCTGGTGGTCGAGTGTAAATGACTTTTAACGGTTTTATCTATTTGATTTTTCTACCGGTATTTTAATAATACTGTAGTTTCTTTCTACTGCACTAGATGGGTTAAATGCTATTACTCTCTTTAATACTGAAATTATTCAATATATGACCTTATATTTTACCTTTGCAAGCATTTCTATGCCATATTCAAAGTTTTAAGGAGGGATGTTGGATGTAATTTTAAGTTATTCAGTTTAGCTGACAGATTTGCACTGTTTAACTTTTTCCTGCTGCTTCTACTCATTTCATTTCAGCAAGTGTTCTGCAGTTGAACTCAAATGTTTCTACAATTTTCAGCAGTAACATTCAGCACTAACACGACATTTTCACAGGAAAGGCAAATGTTCTACTTACTTTCTAAGACACTAATAATATATCTATGTGTGGAGGTTAAATTAGTTTCAGCATTAGAAACATGTGTAACCGGGTTCTGCTTCACTCCACTGTACCAGGCCGGCCCCAGTAACCCCTCCACTCTGCGTTGTGTAGATTTTTAATGAAGACGAGAAGTTTCTGGTTTATCAAGTTTATTTCCTGAATGGGAACATATGGGGAGTTCAGATCAGTGCAACGGCTCCGCTTCATTCAGCACACTACAACAGAGCGTTAAGTTAGCCTTTAGCTTAGCACATGAAGTGTTTGATAATTTTAACTAAACTAAAAGTACAAAAATTGGTGCTAGGCACACATCTAGTAATTAATAAATTTCACACTATTTGTCCAAGTTAATAAAAATTATGTTGCTAACACGTTTCTACTGTGTGCTGAAAAACGCAACTCACCTCTCGTGCAGCTTTCACAGACTGGCACTGAGTGCAGGAGCCAGCAACATTTAACCAGCCACACAGAGAGGGGGGCGCTATTTCCCCATTGCACTGATCCATATAAAGCAAGTGGGATTCTACAACTTAAACCTAAACACTGTTACACATGGTAATCTATAATAGAAAACAGCTGCAGCAGAACAGAGAAAAATATAACTAAGACAAAAGACACAACAAATTATTGAAGAAAATATTCAACCATATTTTCTACAATCAAGAAAAATCAATGCATGAAAACCAGGTTGTACCAGGTTAGGATTGGCTTTTTTACTTATCACTTGGCGGCTGGGATGTTTATGGACCTGTGAGGGGCTGCTTCCTTATTCACAGTTGGTGCGTTGGCTTTTCTGTAGCATCCTTCCTACTGGTGGTGTAGTCGGCAAGTTGAGAGGCTTGTGTTTTTGGCTTATTTGTGTATGAAGTGGTGAAAGTGCTTGTGTTGGCTGGTGTTTGCATTTTGATTGGCCCCTTTTTTTGGGTCTGGTATCGTTTGCTGTCTGTCTGTCTTGGTGTTGGTATGGGCTGTGATTTATTGCTTTGCTAGCCTATCTGTGGCCACAGCCTGGTGCTGGGCTGGGATTCAGGGCTGTGGGTGGTTTCTTGTTCTGGATATTGCGCTGAGCTGGCTGGTCGGTCCATTTCTTGGGTTGGGGTTCTTTCAGTCAACCCGGTGCCCTGTATGTCTGCTGGATCTTCTTCATTGGGACTAGGTGAATCCTTAGGTTGGCAGGCTGGCTTTGTGACATGGGATAGGGATTTGGTTTGAATGATTCCTAAGCTGATGGTCCTGGTTCTGGTTGGATCTCTGTGTATGAGAAATGCAAGTGGGTGTATGGCGTCCATTTTTGTTTTGTTTATTTTGACATTATCTACATGGGTTTGAATGTCTGGGTGTACACATGAGAATAGGAACATGTGATCTTGTCTCTGTGTGCCTGGTCTGTCTGTCAGGTTTGGTCTCTGGCTCCCTCCTCTCTGTGATCACCTTTATATCAAGTTGGGTGAGAGGAGGGGGCCCCTATAAAACTTTTTTCTCACCTTTCTTTTCTCTCCCGCTTTCTTCTCCGTCTCATTACAATTTAATAAAATAAACCCAAAGCAGTTTCTAATAAAGTTTCATGTAATTATATCAGGGGGAAGCCATAATGGTCCACTTATGCAAGTCTTTAGGGCTTAACCTTGGTACTCGACAATGCTGAGTGTCACACTGTCAGACAGGACAAGTTTAATACAAAACACAACAAAAAGACAAAATGCAAGTGTATAGTCAATGGTAAATGTATGTATAGCGATTTATCTAGTGCAGAGGATGCCAAAGTGCTTTACATGTTGATGGTGGTAAGCTACATTGTAGCCCAGCTGCCGTAGGGCAGACTGACAGAAGCTGCTACACAATGGGCGCCATCGGACTTCTGACTAAGGGCAGGCAAGGCAGGTTTGGTGCCTTGCTCAAGGACTCAACAACTGAGATGGATGTGGGAAGTTTAAACCGGCAACCCATCAGTTACAGGAACCACAGTGGCTACAACCAGTATAGCTGTAGTACCACCATCTACTGGGATCAAGGATCAGGCACAACATACACTAAAGGAAAACTCAAAACTTTTAATGTTAAATGAAATGTTACACGTTTATTTCTTTCTAAAATACATATAAACATAAAAATAGTTTCAACATTAAAATACAGTAATCTAAATGCTGCAGCAGAACAGATTAAAATATTACAGCTAAAACAAGAGAAAAAAGCAAAATATTAAAAATAATTACATGTACTTTGTGCAATCAATGCATGAAAATTAGTTTGCGGTGAATTTTGCATTTCTTTAAAGTACAAATGATTTTTTTTTATTTGAATAGATTTTAATTAGGTAGAGTAAAACTGGTTAAAATAATTTGAAAGAAATGAAATCTGATTCAATCTCATTTTACATTAAACACAAAATTAACACAAATACTGTTTTGTAGATTTTTTTTAAAAACACTCAACCATTATATACAATCTATTGTTGATTTAAAAAACTACAAAAATAAACCCCACTCACTCTCTATTGTACAGAATAATACAAATCAATCCCTCAAGTCCAATCATGTGAGAATGTTCTGGAAGGGAGTCCATGTCCGGTCAAACTCTGTTAATGCATGAAATAGTCAGTGGGCCCCCAAGCCTCTTCATCTATCAGCATCAGTACTGGCACTCCTCAGGGCTGTGTGCTGAGCCCTCTGTTCTTCACGTTGTACACACACAACATACAGTTTGACATAAACAGTAAGTTAATACAACAACATACAGTTTATCATTATTGTTTTTTGATGCAGAATATACCAGAAAAATAAAACATCAATGAAGGAAAATGTGTCATGGTTGAACATCTCTAAGTATCCAAATGTGAAGATCAAAATGATCACATTTAACAAATACAACATAGGAAATTTATGGAACATACTTCTACAGCTTTTCAACTGTGTGACGTGTCATGTGCCGAGTTAAACTATTTTTATGACTAAAACATTTTAAACAGGTCACGCAAGAAAACGGCTTTTCACCAGTGTGAATCATCATGTGCTGAGTAAAATCCTGTTTTCGACTAAATCTCTGTCCACAGGTCACACATGAAAACGGCTTTTCACCAGTGTGAATCCTCATGTGCCGAATTAAATTTTGTTTTTGACAAAAACTTTTTCCACAATTTCCACATGAAAACGGCTTTTCACCAGTGTGAATCATCGTGTGCTGAGTTAAATCCTGTTTTCGAATAAAACTTTTTCCACAGGTCACACATGAAAACGGCTTTTCACCAGTATGAATCATCATGTGCCGAGTTAAAGCCAGTTTATAACCAAAACTTTTTCCACAGTTCACACATGAAAACAGCTTTTCACCAGTGTGAATCATCATGTGCTGAGTTAAACCCGGTTTTTGACGAAAGCTTTTTCCACAATTCACACATGAAAACGGCTTTTCACCAGTATGAATCATCATGTGCCGAGTTAAAGCCAGTTTATAACCAAAACTTTTTCCACAGTTCACACATGAAAACAGCTTTTCACCAGTGTGAATCATCATGTGCTGAGTTAAACCCGGTTTTTGACGAAAGCTTTTTCCACAGTTCACACATGAAAACGGCTTTTCACCTGTGTGAATCATCATGTGCTGAGTTAAAGCCTGTTTTTGACAAAAACATTTTCCACAATTCACACATGAAAACGGTTTTTCACCTGTGTGAATCATCATGTGCTGAGTTAAAGCCTGTTTTTGACTAAAACTTTTTCCACAGTTAACACATGAAAACGGCTTTTCACCAGTGTGAATCATCATATGCTTAGTTAAATCATGTTTTCGAATAAAACTTTTTCCACAGGTCACACATGAAAACAGCATTTCACCAGTGTGAATCATCATGTGCTGAGTAAAATCCTGTTTTCGACTAAATCTCTGTCCACAGGTCACACATGAAAAAGGCTTTTCACCTGTGTGAATCATC
Source organism: Xiphophorus hellerii (assembly GCF_003331165.1). Taxonomy (NCBI): domain Eukaryota; kingdom Metazoa; phylum Chordata; class Actinopteri; order Cyprinodontiformes; family Poeciliidae; genus Xiphophorus; species Xiphophorus hellerii. The sequence goes on along the minus strand of NC_045684.1, from coordinate 8,144,140 downwards.
ATGTGCTGAGTTAAAGCCAGTTTATAACCAAAACTTTCTCCACAGGTCACACATGAAAACGGCTTTTCACCAGTGTGAATCCTTATGTGCTGAATTAAATGTTGTTTTTGACAAAAACTTTTTCCACAATTTCCACATGAAAATGATTTTTCACCAGTGTGAATTCTCATGTGCTGAGTTAAATCCTGTTTTCGAATAAAACTTTTTCCACAGGTCACACATGAAAACGGCTTTTCACCAGTGTGAATCATCATGTGCTGAGTTAAAGCCAGTTTATAACCAAAACTTTTTCCACAGGTCACACATGAAAACAGCTTTTCACCAGTGTGAATCCTCATGTGCCGAGTTAAACCCGGTTTTTGACTAAAGCTTTTTCCACAGTTAACACATGAAAACGGCTTTTCACCAGTGTGAATCATCATGTGCTTAGTTAAATGCTGTTTGTGACTAAAACATTTTCCACAATTCACACATGTAAACGGCTTTTCACCCGTATGAGTTCTCATGTGAGCATCAAAAACAGATTTTGAAGTCAAACGCTTTTTACAGATGACACATGAGAAAGGTTTTCTTCTTTCCTGATTTTGGTTCTCAACTTCAGCAGCTTCCTGGAAGATGACTTGGTTCCTGTTTGGTTCTGATTCAGTGTGGTCTGTTTGCTCATCAACAGGAACCACCATGCAGGTATCAGTCTCCTGTTTTAATTCAATCTGTTCTTCACCCTGACTGCAGTAAACTTCTTTCTCTTCCACTTTTATCTGCTGGTGTTTTAGATCCTCCTGCTCTTCTTTTATCTGATGATCTTCTGGCTCTTCCTGTCCTTGTTTCACCTGCAGAGGTTCCAACTCCTCCTGGTCCAGAGTGGATCTCCTCTCCTGGTTATAAACGTTACACTTCAGGAAATCTGGAGAAGAAAACAGAGAAAGAGTAATTGGTACCTTTTCTGAAATAAATACGAGTAATTGTTCATCTTTCAAGACAGAAATGAATTAAAAAAAAACAATTGATAATTCAAGAGCGTAGACAGAGATACAGATCAGTCGATATATCCAGCTGACATTTGGGGAATTCTCAAATTAACGGATATGAAAAAAAATATTTTATTACAAAATTAATTGTAGTAGGGATTATTGTTAATATTTACCTGCAAATTGTATTATTTCAAGATACTATTTATTTTTATTACTTTAAATTATATTGAAATTTTACTTTAGTTCACTTTATATCTTTATGGTTTATTTATAAACATGAGTTTATTTGTAGGTTAATAGCTGTTTAGTTTTTGTTACTTTATTATTAACATTTATAAGTTAGACATTAAGAACTGTGGGTCCATTTTCTGTAAGTATAGGGACTGGTATAGGACCAGCATGCACTGGGTTGGGCCTGTGGGTTTTGACCAGAGCAGGAGAGGAAACAATGAAAAGTAGTGATGGTGAGATGCAGCTTCATGAAGCCCTGAGGAACTCCATCCAATCATTCGACTCATGAGCTGATGCAGCGCGGTGCTTCATTTGCTCTACTGTGACATCAACTGGACATCCATCCATCCATCCATCCATCCATCCATCCATCTTCTTCCGCTTATCCGAGGTCGGGTCGCGGGGGTAGCAGCTTCAGAAGGGAGGCCCAGACTTCCCTCTCCCCGGCCACTTCTTCCAGCTCTTCCGGGGGAATCCCGAGGCGTTCCCAGGCCAGCCGAGAGACATAGTCTCTCCAGCGTGTCCTGGGTCTTCCCCGGGGCCTCCTCCCGGTGGGACGTGCCCGGAACACCTCACCAGGGAGGCGTCCAGGAGGCATCCTGACCAGATGCCCAAGCCACCTCAACTGGCTCCTCTCGATGTGAAGGAGCAGCGGCTCTACTCTGAGTCCCTCCCGGATGACTGAGCTTCTCACCCTATCTCTAAGGGAGAGAGCCCAGCCACCCTACGGAGAAAACCCATTTCGGCCGCTTGTATCCGCGATCTCGTTCTTTCGGTCATGACCCAAAGCTCATGACCATAGATGAGGGTGGGAACGTAGATCGACCGGTAAATCGAGAGCTTCGCTTTTTGGCTCAGCTCTCTCTTCACCACGACGGACCGGTACAGCGCCCGCTTGACAGCAGACGCTGCGCCAATCCGCCTGTCGATCTCCCGCTCCCTTCTTCCCCCATTCGTGAACAAGATCCCGAGATACTTAAACTCCTCCACTTGGGGCAGGACACCCCCCCTGACCCGGAGAAGGCACTCTACCCTTTTCCGGCTCAAGACCATGGCCTCGGATTTGGAGGCACTGATCCCCATCCCGGCCGCTTCACACTCGGCTGCGAACCGCTCCAGCGAGAGCTGCAGATCACGATCTGATGAAGCCAAAAGGACCACATCGTCTGCGAAAAGCAGAGATGAGATCCTAAGGCCACCAAATCGGATCCCCTCAACACCTTGGCTGCGCCTAGAAATTCTGTCCATGAAAGTGATGAACAGAATCGGTGACAAAGGGCAGCCCTGGCGGAGTCCAACTCTCACCGGAAACGAGCCCGACTTACTGCCGGCAATGCGGACCAGACTCTGACACCGGTCATACAGGGACCTGACAGCCCGTATCAAAGGGCCCGGTACCCCATACTCCCGGAGAACCCCCCACAGGGCTCCCCGAGGGACACGGTCGAACGCCTTCTCCAAGTCCACAAAACACATGTAGACTGGTTGGGCGAACTCCCATGCACCCTCCAGGACCCCGCCGAGGGTGTAGAGCTGGTCCAGTGTTCCACGACCAGGACGAAAACCACACTGCTCTTCCTGAATCCGAGGTTCGACTATCCGACGGACCCTCCTCTCCAGGACCCCTGAATAGACCTTGCCAGGGAGGCTTAAGAGTGTGACCCCTCTATAATTGGAGCACACCCTCCGGTCCCCCTTTTTGAACAGGGGGACCACCACCCCAGTCTGCCAATCCAGGGGAACTGCCCCCGATGTCCATGCGATATTGCAGAGTCGCGTCAACCAACACAACCCTACAACATCCAGAGCCTTAAGGAACTCCGGGCGGATCTCATCCACCCCCGGGGCCTTGCCATCGAGGAGCTTTTTAACCACCTCGGCGACCTCGCCCCCAGAGATTGGAGAGCCCAACCCAGAGTCCCCAGGCTCCGCTTCCTCAGTGGAAGGCATGTTGGTGGGATTGAGGAGGTCTTCGAAGTACTCTGCCCACCGACCCACAACGTCCCGAGTAGAGGTCAGCAGCACACCATCCCCACTATAAACAGTGTTGGTGCTGCACCGCTTCCACCCCCGAGACGCCGGATGGTGGACCAGAATCGCCTCGAAGCCGTGCGGAAGTCTTTCTCCATGGCCTCTCCAAACTCCTCCCACGCCCGAGTTTTTGCCTCAGCAACCGCCCGAGCCGCATGCCGCTTCGCCCGCCGGTACCCATCAGCTGCTTCCGGAGTCCCACAGGCCAAAAAGGCCCGATAGGACTCCTTCTTCAGCCTGACGGCATCCCTCACCGAAGGTGTCCACCAACGGGTTCGAGGGTTGCCGCCGCGACAGGCACCGACAACCTTGCGGCCACAGCTCCGATCGGCCGCCTCGACAATGGAGGCACGGAACACGGTCCACTCAGACTCCATGTCCCCCACCTCCCCCGGGACGTGTTCGAAGTTTTGCCGGAGATGGAAGTTAAAGCTCCGTCTCACAGGGGATTCCGCCAGACGTTCCCAGCAGACCCTCACAACACGTTTGGGCCTGCCAGGTCTGACCGGCTTTCGCCCCCACCACCGGAGCCAACTCACCACCAGGTAGTGGTCAGTGGACAGCTCCGCACCTCTCTTCACCCGAGTGTCCAAGACATACGGCCGCAGATCCGATGAAACAATGACAAAGTCGATCATCGAACTGCGGCCTAGGGTGTCCTGGTGCCAAGTGCACATATGGACACCCTTATGCTTGAACATGGTGTTCGTTATGGACAATCCATGGCGAGCACAGAAGTCCAGCAACAGAACACCGCTCGAGTTCAGGTCGGGCGGGCCGTTCCTCCCAACCACGCCCCTCCAGGTCTCACTGTCGTTGCCCACGTGAGCGTTGAAGTCCCCCAGCAGAACAAGGGAGTCCCCAGGAGGAGCACTCTCCAGTACCCCCTCTAAGGACTCCAAAAAGGGTGGGTAATCTGAACTGTCGTTCGGCCCGTAAGCACAAACGACAGTCAGAACCCGTCCCCCCACCCGTAGGCGGAGGGATGCTACCCTCTCGTTCACCGGGGTAAACCCCAACGTACAGGCGCCGAGATGGGGAGCAACAAGTATGCCCACTCCTGCCCGACGTCTCTCTCCCTGGGCAACTCCAGAGTGGAAGTATGTCCAGCCCCTCTCAAGGAGACTGGTGCCAGAGCCAGAGCCATGCGTCGAGGTGAGACCGACTATTTCTAGCCGGAACCTCTCGACCTCACGCACTAGCTCCGGCTCCTTCCCCACCAGAGAGGTGACATTCCACGTCCCAAGAGCCAGTTTCTGCAACCGAGGATCGGACCGCCAGGGTCCCCTCCCTTGGCCGCCACCCATCACACAGTGCACCCGACCCCTTTGGCCCCTCCCACGGGTGGTGGGCCCATGGGAGGGGGGGCCCATGTTTCCTCTTCGGGCTGAGCCCGGCCGGGCTCCATGGGTAAAAGCCCGGCCACCAGACGCTCGCCATCGTGCCCCCCCTCCAGGCCTGGCTCCAGAGTGGGGCCCCGGTGACCCGCGTCCGGGCGAGGGAACACCAAGTCCAATGTTTTTACTCATCATTGGGGTCTTCGGGCTGCACTTTGTCTGGTCCCTCACCTAGGACCTGTCTGCCTTGGGTGACCCTACCAGGGGCATGAAGCCCCAGACAGCATAGCTCCTAGGATCATTGGGGTAGGACACTTGGACCTCCAGAAACTTGCTGGTGAGCAGGCGCAGGCAGATGCCCCCCGTGGCTATGATCCGGATGGCAGGAGCAAAAAGAGGAACACCAAGGGCTGCAGGTGGCGCGCCAAGGACACAGCCACCAAGAAGAATCGCCTGCGCCTCCGTGGACGAAGGAGCCGGTGCTCCACGAGTAGAGGTCCAAGCAGCGGCGGCCTGGCTCTCCGGTTGAGGCAGGAGGGAAGGAGCTTCAGGGCAGGTTTCCCCTCTGAGCACCAGCGCTGTTTGGAAGGTCGAGACGGCTCCGGACTTTGGAAGGAGTCACCCCGGTCCTGCTCAACTTTTAACACAGAGATTTTATGTTTTATAATTCTTGTTCTTAGCTTCTTTTAGCCTAAATTGATGAATTTGTAAGTTTTTAGAAATTTCTGAATAATTGCAACAATGTAATGTTTTTAAATGTTTACAGTAACAATAAAATTTTTCGAAAGAAAAAAAGAAAAAAAAAATCAGCGCATTTATCAATCATAACTCGCTAAATACTAAACAGATATTCACCAATTTTTCTGTAAACCTTATTAAAAGGTTAGCAACATTTACAAGGAAATTATTTTTAAATGCATTAAACTACACATATTTATATGGACGTGCGTATATACATAATATCTATATAGGTTTTATTCATGTTTTCCAGCCGAGGAGGAGCTTAAGAGAGATTCAGCAGCTGAGATTCATCAGTGCAGTGAATCCGTCTCTCCTTAAAGACATTCCCCACTTCTTCCTCACATGGTCTTTATGAAACCTTCAAAACAAAAACAGGAGCTATTTTACTTTAGACAGAGTGAAAGAATTTCATATAAATAAGAGTCTTTGCCACCTTGTGTGGAATAATCTAAATCAATGTTAGGGAAAGAGATCCAAAAAGTGGTGAAATCAACCTTTATTGAAGTTTAACTAATTAGAAAAAGGTTTCACAAATCCCTAACATGGTTCTGAATATTCTGCTGTTAGAGCAGAATAATCCAGCTCAGGTCTGAAGAGTCCAGGTGTTGTAGTTTTTAAACTAGAATCGAATAAGATGCGGAAGCTAGTGAAAGATTAGGTGAAATAACCCTTTAGCCATTTCCCGAATCGGAAACCAAATTCAGCTTCGTGTATATGAGCCATTTTCACAGCGTAATTCTGATGTCTGCGTTCATTTGCCTGTTAAAAATCATTTATACGGGAAAAGAACATTTACTAAAATGATCCTCATACAGAAAGGTGCAGACATTTAGACCTTAACCTGCATCCAAACGCTGGTGGTTCCTACCTATTCGGTGTAAGATTATCTGGGGCCTCCGGGAGAAATCCAGCAGTCTGCGATGATCATCCATCTCTTCCTCCGACTTGACGATGATTTCTTTAAACTCTGTGAATGTTTCTTCAGCAGCAGTTAACGGCTCGTTGATAAACTCGTTTAGAGAAACAGTCGAACATTCAACCAAACAGACCATGCGCCATTTTCTTTGTCTTCTTCTTCTTCTTCTTCTTTGGGATTTTATGACTGTCGTTCATTCATGTCATTGCATTACCGCCACCTTGTGGATCTTCTTCTTCTTCTTCTTCTTCTTCGTGTGAGAGGAGGGTGAGTGGAGAGCGGAAGAAGAGTGAAAGAGCGAGCGATTGTGTATTTTTCTATCTTTGGTTTTTTCTTACTGTTTATTCACTGGGTGTTTGTGTTACTTGTTTAATTGTTACTTTGTGTTTAGTTTAGTCACGCTTTAAGGGGTTTTGTGGGTTCGGGTGTGGCCGTCAGGCCGGCGTCTTAGGACGCCATGGTGGTTGGTGCTGGGAATGTTTTGTCCTCCACGCTGACACGGAAGAACGGCGTCAAGGTGGGTGCCGGTTCTCCGTGCAGCGTGGAGGAAGTTTGTTTGGCGGTGGGTAAAGACATTGGGTATGAGGCAATTAAATCGGCGGCTAGGATGAACGGGGCGGTTGTTTTGTTTGTTGAAAAGGTGGAACAGGCTCAGCACTTGGTGGAGGTGGGCGTTTCACCTTTAACTTTACCGGCGACTAAAATTACACTTTCAAACGTTCCTCCGTTCATTAGTGACGAGTCTTTAATTAAAGAACTGTCACGACACGGAAAAGTGGTGTCGCCGATTCGGAAGGTTTTATCTGGTTGTAAGTCTCCTCTGCTTAAACATGTTGTGTCGCACAGACGACAGCTGTTTATGTTATTGGATAGGAGGGATGAGGAGCTAGATTTAAGGTTCCATGTTAAAGTTGATGGATTTGATTATATGTTGTTTGCTACTTCGTCACATATGAAGTGCTTTGGGTGCGGTCAGGAAGGCCACATTATTAAAATGTGTCCAGGCAGAGCCGAGCCGGCCCAACCGGCTTCAGCAGAGCAGCAGCAACCTGCTGCTGCTGAGCGGGACAGAGAGCCACTGGGTGAGGCTACGGCGGCGGAGGATTCCGCTACTGACGCGGGTGGACCCGCGTTAGCGGAGGGGGAGCCCACTGCTGACGCGGAAGTACCTGCGGTGGTGGTAAGAGAGGATGTTGACAGCATTGTTGGGACTGATAGAACGGTAGAAATGAGTGTGTGTGAGAACATTAATGAGAGCAGTGTGTTGAGTGGTGACGGTGAGAAAGGTGAGAAAGGTGAAGGAGTACAGAAAGATAGTGAGCAGAGAGAGCAGGAAAGGGTGAGGGGTGAGAAGGAACAGTTAGCGGGTGGAGCTCAGGGTGAACAGAGAGAAATGCAGGTAGATGAACAGGATGAAGGAAAGAGTGGTGTAGAGGGGGTGGAGGGAGATGTAGTGGAGAAAGAGAAAGGACTGACAGATGATGAGAGAGAGGTGGAAGCTTCTGCCCCAATAAAAAGAAGGAGCAAAAGAAAGAACGTGGTGGCTGCTGCAAATGCTAGCAAACAGGCATGCAAGCTAACTGCAGGAAAAAAAGACGGGTCAGATAGCAGTGATGCTGAGAGCTGGTTTTCAGACACCAGCGATGTATCGGTTACTCAGTCAAGTACCAAAGAACCGAGATACCCTGTTGAGGCTTTTCGCGTCTTTTTACGCCAAACGAAAGGCTTGAAAGGTGTTAAACTCGAGAGTTATTTTCCAAATCTGAGAATGTTTTATTTTTCTGCCCGATATCACATAAAGAACAGAGAGTTGTCCGGTTTTACGGACACAGAAGTGTTTAGACTGAAAAAAATAATGTCTAAGGCCAGAAAACAATTCTGAGCATTATGATGTATGACAAGATTTCATTTTTTTCCTTAGTTTGTTGTGTGTGTTTTTTTAACCCCTTACCCAGTATGGATTCTTTTAAAGTGGCATCTTTAAATCTTAATGGGGCGAGGGAGGCGGGAAAACGGGCATTAATTTATCAAATGATGAACCAGAAAAAGATTGACATCATTTATTTGCAAGAAACACATAGTGATTGTAATACTGAAACGGACTGGGGTAGAGAGTGGAGAGGAGAGGTGGTGTTGAGCCATGGCACCTCACGGAGTGCGGGAGTAGGCTTCCTCTTCTCCAAAGCTTTCACCCCGAATTCCATGGACATTGAACACGTTGTTCAGGGGAGGTGTCTTTTAGTTAGAGCTTGTTTTGATCATTTTAGCCTGGTTTTTATTAATGTTTATGCTCCCATTGTCAATACAGAGAAAAGGCGTTTTTTTGAGAAAATTGGGGAAAGGTTGGGAGATTGTGGGTCAGAGGATTATGTTTTTATAGGTGGGGATTTTAATTGCACTGAAAATGATGTTTTAGATCGAAACCATGCAGAGCCGCATCCGGCAGCCCAACACGTTTTGAGGCAGCTGGTCTCATCTCACGGCCTGGTGGATGTATGGAGAAGGATGCACGCAGGCTCCAGGCAGTACACATGGTCCCACATTAAAGAGAACCGTATCATTTTAGCTAGACTTGATCGTATTTATTGTTTTAAACATCATTTTAATGTGTTTAGAACATGTCAGATTGTGCCGGTGGCCTTCACGGATCATTCGTTGCTTCTAGGTGCTGTGTTTATTAGAAACATCTTACCTAGAAGCGCGTACTGGCATTTTAATTCGATTTTAACTCATGACTGTAGTTTTAAGGAAGTTTTATGTCATTTTTGGATTGGTTTTAGACAGCAAAAGTCTGATTTTACCTGTCTGAGACAATGGTGGGATTATGGGAAGGTCCAAATTAAGCTGCTGAGTCAACAACACACTGTTAATGCCACTCGAGACATCACCGGATCTATTAGAGATCTGGAGATGAATATTGTGGACTTAGAACGCCTTAGTGACTCCACTGGAAATCGAGAGTATATTGAAGCTCTTAAATCTAAAAGGCTAGTCTTAGCCAACCTGTTGGAGAATAAAGTCCAAGGCGCATTGGTCAGATCTCGGGTGCAGAACATCGCAGAGATGGATGCTCCCTCCAGCTTTTTCTTCGGCTTGGAGAGGAAACACGGGCAGAGGAAGCAGATACATTCGTTGATGTCGGACGCGGGGCAGCAACTGAGTGAGCCGGGACAGATCAGGAGGAGGGCGGTGGAGTTCTACAGTTCCCTATATCGTAGTGAGTACGAGGAAGATGAGGAATTGTATGAGGAGTTTTGTAGTGAACTGCCTCAGGTCTCTGAGGAGACTAACGCTGACCTGGAACGCCCTCTGGGGCTCCAGGAGCTCCACGCCGCTCTCCTTAGTATGCAGGGTCAGAGGTCCCCGGGCGTTGACGGGCTCACTGTAGAGTTTTACAAGGCCTACTGGGACCTTCTGGCCCAAGACTTGCTCGAGGTGTACACCGAAAGTCTGCAAACCGGCTCACTCCCCCTGTCGTGTCGCAGGGCGGTGATCACCCTGCTGCCCAAGAAGGGCAACTTACAGGAAATAAAGAACTGGCGCCCCATGTCCCTCCTCTGCACCGATTATAAAATCCTCTCCAAGGCCCTGGCCACCAGGTTAGGGAAAGCTATGGAGCAGGTCATCCACCGGGATCAGACTTATTGCGTCCCCAGCAGGTCCATGGTAGATAACATTTACCTAATTCGGGATGTTTTGGAGGTCTCTGGTTCATTGGGTTTACAGACTGGCTTGATTTCATTAGATCAAGAAAAGGCATTTGACCGCATTGAACACGGCTTCCTCTGGAAAACCATGGGGAGGTTTGGGTTCGGCGAGGGTCTGATCGCCATGATCCAGGTGCTGTACAGTGGCATTGAAAGTGTGTTGAAGGTCAACGGTAGCCTGTGTGCTCCTTTTAGGGTGCGTAGAGGCGTCCGACAGGGCTGTGCGCTGTCGGGGATGCTCTACGCACTCTCCCTGGAACCCCTCCTCCGGAAAATTCGCTCAAATGTTCATGGTTTGGTTTTACCTGGTTTTATAAACAATAGGGTTTTATCTGCTTATGCTGATGATGTTGTTGTTTTTATTAGAGACCAACAGGATATCAGTGTTTTAACCAAGATTACGGACCAGTTCTCTGTTTTATCTGCTGCGAGGGTGAACTGGGGCAAGAGCGAAGCCCTGGCTATCGGTGAGTGGTCCACGGGGCTCCCGGTTCTCCCTCAAGGTCTGATATGGAAAAGAGATGGTTTTAAGTACCTTGGTGTATTTTTAGGCAGTAAAGAAATTGTAAAAAAGAACTGGGAAAACACTGAACAAAAAATACAAAACAAACTGTCAAAGTGGAAGTGGTTGCACTCGCAGATGTCGTATCGAGGCAGAGTGCTTGTATTGAATAATCTTGTCGCTTCCCAGCTGTGGCATAAACTGGCGGTGTTGGACCCACCATCCGGCCTACTTATGAAGGTCCAGGCAGAGATGGTTAAGTTCTTCTGGAACGGTCTACACTGGGTGCCGCAATCTGTGTTGTTTTTACAGAGAGAGGAGGGGGGTCAGGGCCTTGTCCACCTGGCTAGTAGAACGGCGACATTTCGTTTGCAGTTTGTACAGAAGTATTTGACGAGATTTCCTGTGTGGACAGATGTGGCCAGTTGCATTCTTAGACGTGTGAACTTTCTTGGGCTGGATGCTGCTTTGTTTTTTACTGATTTTAGTTTTTTTAAAGTTAAAAGGGCTGCCCCAGTTTTATCAGAGTGTTTTTAAATCGTGTGCCTTTTTTAACTTACACAGATCAAACACGACTGATTCACTGTATTGGCTTTTAGAGGAGCCATTAGTGTGCGGCGCACGGCTGGATGTAGCAGACAGCACAGTGCCGGGTGTCGCTGGAATGCTGTCCAGGGCCGGAACAGTGACCCTGCAGCAACTGATACAGGTGGCTGGACCGGACTTTGAAAACGTCCAAGAGGTCGCTTCGATGCTGGGGGTCCGGTCTGCCAGATTTACGCGACGTTTTCTGGAAAGAGTGAGAGAGCGCCTGACGGCTGAGGAGAGACGACTCCTGCAGCGGTACGTCGCAGAGGAGTGTCATCCGGATCCGTCTGATTCTTTTCCAGATGTGCTTTTAGATCCGGACTTTGAAGAAGACGGCGGCCCCCTCCTTAAGGGGAAAAAACTGGATCTGTGTAAGACGGACTCGAAAGTACTGTACAGATGTTACACTAAGATTCTGAACAAAAGGACTCTGTACAGAAGGCCCGTTAGCGTGTGGACCGACAGGCTCGGAGGATCTCGGCCACAATGGAGGACTTTGTACAAGCCTCCAATACGAAAAAGGACTGGCGATATGCAGTGGAGGATACTGCACGGTGCCATTGCCACAACCTCGTTTTTGGCGATCATCAGTCCCGGCGTGGTGAATGAGTGTCCTTTCTGCGGGTTATCTGAGAGTGTTTTTCATGTTTTTATAGATTGTGCACGATTACCTGTGTTTTTCACTGTGCTGTCGACATTTTTTAGTCTTTTTAGTGTAGTTCTCACCAGTTCTGTTTTTATTAATGGGTTTCCTCACAGTAAAGCCACAAGATTTAAGTCACGGATTTTAAATTATTTATTATCAGAAGCCAAGATGGCTATTTATTTAACTCGACGTGATAAGATGCAGGCTGGACCTCATTTGAGTATTATTGATGTGTGGAAGATTAACGTGAAAGCCAGACTGAGGCTGGAGTTTTGCTTTTACAAAGCTACCGGGAACCTCAAAGAGTTTGTGGACCTGTGGGGGTTTGAAAACAGACTGTGCTCCATTTCAGAACAGAACGAATTAGAATATAACAAATTATTATTATAAATGTCACTTATTGTGCTGCTGATTGTTTGATTTGATTTTTATTGTTTAATAAATGTTGTGTTAAAAATCAAAAAAAAAATCTTCTTCTTCTTGTTTTTTTTATGGCGGTTGGCAAACAACTTTTAGGTGCATTACCGCCACCTTCTAGACTGGAGTATGGATCAGATATAAAGTCACTATAATCTTCCCATAATACCTGTTCTCCTTAGAAAATTAAAAATACTATTAAAAACTACGTCCCCCGATGATCTTTGAAGCAAACTTCTAATATCTAATTTATTTTTATTCCTATTTAAATTTCTAATTAACTCCTCCCTTTCTCGAACATACTTACGACATTCTAAAAAAAAATGTTGTATTGTTTCTAATTTCCCACAATAACTACAGAAACCTGTATCATGTTTATTTATTATTTTAAGAGTACTGTTTAAACCTGTATGTCCAAACCTTAATCTAGATAAAATATCTTCTTCTTTTTTATTCCTGCTACATTTCCTATATTCTCCAACTTTTCTTTGGATGCTATAATAAAATCTGGCATTGCTTCCTTTATCCCACTGTTCCTGCCATTTATCCTTAATATACATTTTACTAATATTTTTAACCTCATTTTTACTCATTTTAATTTTTAAATCAACAATACACTTTTTTGCTGCATTCTTAGCAAAATTATCTGCCAGCTCATTCCCTATTACTCCAATGTGAGCAGGAACCCAAACTAATTTGACCAGAGATCCATAACTTTTAATCCTAAACATTAACTGATTAATATCAACTATAATATCTTGCCTTGATTCTGAATTTTGTTCTACAATACTTACTAATGCACTACTTGAATCTGAACAGATTACAACCGCTCTCTCTCTTGTTTCCTCAACCCATTCTAGAGCCATTAAAATAGCCATTAGTTCACCTGTGTATACTGTCAATTTGTCTGCTATTCTTTTATTTCTCATAATATCTAATTCCGGAATTATAAAAGCTATTCCTATATTATTATTTGACATTTTAGAGGCATCTGTATATATTTGTATATATTCCGCATATTCATTTCCAATATAATTTTCCACCTCTTTCTTTTCTAATTGTTTTCCTTTTTCCAGTAAACTTAAATCAACTTCCGCTATCTCAATTATCCATGGTGGGATAACAGGAAGAACAATCACAGGACTAATTAAACTATGATTTATTCCTATCTCTCTTATTTCATTTTTTATAAACCATCCAAAACTATTTATTTGCTTTTTTTCTTTTTCTTGACAAGATTGTAACATAATATATGGAGGATAACTTTCTTTATGTCCTTTAATATTTGCCCAGTAAGTTATTGCTAATTGTTTCCTTCTGAGCTCCAACGGCATCTCACCCATCTCAACTTGTAGAGCTGAAATTGGGGTACTTTTCATCGCTCCACAACAAAGTCTTAATGCTTGATATTGTATTCTATCTATGGTTTTTAGTAAACTATTTGAAGCTGAATTATATAAAATACATCCATAATCAAAAACTGACCTGATTAGACCAATGTAAATTGTTTTTAAAGCTTTCCTATCAGCTCCCCATTCTTTTCCTCTTAAACACCTCATTATATTTAAGATTTTTTTACTTTTTCCAACTATTTTATTAACATGAGTCTTCCATGTAAGTTTTTTATCAAACCAGAATCCTAAATATTTTATTTGATCTATCCTTTCAATAACATTCTCATATAATTTCAGACTTGTAATAATATTTAACTTTCTATTTGTAAAAACAACAACTTTAGATTTAGATATTGAGATTCTAAATCCCCATTCTAAAGCCCAAGCTTCTACACTATGTAATGCCTCTTGTAGTTTCCTATTTACAAATTCAATATTTCTTCCCCTCTTCCAGATAAGGCCATCATCTGCAAATAATGAAACACCAAAAGATTTATCTATATTATTAAAAATATCATTAATCATTATAATAAATAACATAGGACTTATTATACTACCTTGGGGAGTGCCATTTTCGATTTGATGCCTTGAACTTAAAACGCCACCTACCTTTACTTTTATATTTCTTTCCGTTAAAAATTTTTTAATCCATCTATATATTCTGCCCCTTATCCCCATTTGTTTTATTTTAATTAACAATCCTTCTTTCCATAACATATCATAAGCTTTTTCTATATCTAAAAAAATTGCTATTAGACTCTCCTTATTAATCTGAGCCCGTCTAATTTCATACTCCAGACATAATGCAGAATCTATTGTACTTCTACCTTTTCTAAAACCAAATTGATAAGATTTAATCTTTTCTTTCAACTCTAAATAATAAATTAATCTATTATTTACCATTTTTTCCATAATCTTACCAATACATGATGTTAAAGCTATTGGCCTGTAACTCTCAGCTGAGTGAGGATCTTTACCAGGTTTACAAATAGGTATAACAATTGCTTCTTTCCACTTGTCAGGTAATATTCCTTCCTTCCATACCTTATTATATAATTCTAATAATATTTTTTTACTCAATTCACTAAGATTACTTATCATACTGTAACTAATTTGATCATTCCCAGGAGTTGATTTACTGGAATTCTTCAATGCTTTATTCAACTCTATTAAAGAAAAATTTATATTAATAAGGTCCTCATTATCTTCATCATTATACAGTAATTCATTTTGATTCTGCAATGTAATTTCACGTCCTTTTTTTTCTTTACTATTTAGATTTTCCGTGCTATGTATCTTTGTAAATACTCTTGCTAATAATTCTGCTTTACTTTTACTATCTACTATAATTTTATCATCCTCTTTTAATACTGGAAAGAAATATTCTCTTGATTTACCGGACATTTTTTTTATAGTATTCCAAACCTTATCTAATGCAGTATTTCTCCCTAAGGACTCACAATATTTCCTCCAATAATCCCTTTTAGCATTTCTTATAATTTTCCTGACTTCTGCCTGTCTCCTTTTGTAATTTATTAAATTTTGGAAACAAATAATTTTCTTAAGACTTTTAAAAGCCTTATTCCGCATTTTAATTGCTCCTGAACATTCTGACGTCCACCAAGGAACTATTCTCTTTTTTTTTGTACCATTACTTCTAGGAATGGCTATTTTTGCTGCGTTAATAATGCTTTTACTAATTTCTAAATTCAATTCATTTATTGGTTTACTTGTATCTATATTTACCATATTAACCTCATTTATTATTCTAAATTTTTCCCAATTTGCATCCCCAAATCTCCATTTTCCCTCACTTTTTATCTGGTTTTCCTCTATATCAATTTCTACCTCAACAAAAATTGGATAATGATCACTTCCTATTGTACTTTTTTTGCATATTCTCCAGCTGCAATTTTCCGCAAAAGATTGCGACACCAAAGTCAGATCAATAACTGATTCTTTCCCTCTGATCAAATCCACCCGAGTGCCTACACCATTATTTAACACTACCAATTCTTTTTCTTCAATCACTTCTTCTAAAACTCCTCCATTATAATCATCTTGCTCTCCCCATAAAGTACTGTGTGCATTAAAATCCCCACACCAAATTATCTTCCCTCTCCAATGTCTTAGGATTGTTTCAAGTTTTAATTTTTCCAGTTTTTTACAAGGATTATAATAATTTATTATTTTGATATTTCCATTATTTGTCCAAATTTCTACAGCAATAATTTCTAGGTCTGTTATTATTTGAAGCTGAATGAATTTAATATTTTCTTTTATAAATATGGCACATCCTCCACCATTCCCATTTATTCTATCTTTACGTAAAACTGAGTAACCATGAATATTAAATTGCAGTGATGATTTAAGCCATGTTTCTTGAATACATATTATGTCTGGTTTTGTATTTAAATTGTTTATGAAACCTTTAAATTCCTGTCCATTAGCTATTAAACTTCGAGCGTTCCATTGTAGAATTTGAATTATGCAACAATTAGAGAAGCCTCATTTTCAGATGATCCTTCCCCATGTCTAAGTTCATCATGAATTTTTTCCCATGACAGATCTTTGACATTAAAAAACTTTGTAGCTGCCTTTACTATAATTTTTATTTTTTCAGTCTTAGTTCTTGCTTGTTCTGAGCAATTAATGATATACGCAAGAAAAGGAATTAGTTTTTCTAACGTGACATTACCCTGATTATTATTAATCCCTTCTTCCTTTCCATAATTTGTTTTTGGATCATTTCCAATATTTTTCACCTCTTTCACTGCTTCAGCATATGTAATTCTCCTATCAATTTTAACTTTTTGAATTTCGGCTGCTTCTTTTCTAACCATACATCCTGCATATGCTGCAGTATGATTTCCTCCACAATTACAACATTTAACTGGGTTACTTCCACACTCACCATACGAATGTTCACCTCCACATCTACCACATCTCTGTTTCCCTTTACAAACATTCGCAGTATGACCATATCTTTGACACTTATAGCATCTGAGAGGCGGTGGAATATAGGCTCTTACATTAAAACTCATGTAACCAACCATCACCTTATCAGGCAGAACTTTATCTTTAAATTCTAATAGAATAGATGTACTGTCCATTTTCTCCCCATTCCTAAAAGCTTGCAATCGTTTGATGCCTATAATCTCTCCTCCTTTCATTACTTTCTTAAGCTCTTCCAAATTTTCTCCAACAGGGATCCCTGATATTACCCCTTTCACCCCTCTTTCTTCCCCCACTACCTTTCTTTCTAACACTTCTTTTTTGCATACCATTTGTAGTTTTACTGCCTTATTCTTTTGTTCAGCATTCTTACAAATAATAAGCAGGCTCCCATCTCTTAAAACTTTAGCTAGTTCTACATCTCCGATGACTTTCTTTAATCCATTTGATAGATTGATAGGACTTACCCCAATCATATCTTGTCCAGCCTTAAACTTTAGAATAACTTTAAAGTCTTCCATCATTATTTTCTTTTTTATTTCCACTCTTTCTTCCTCATCTTCAAGAGACCTTTTACCGGCATTTATTCCTTTTTTACCTTTATCCTTTCCCCCTCCCCCTCTTCTATTTTCTACCATAGACCATCCTGTATCCATATTTTCATCTTCTGAACACCCTCCACTACAACTAGCCATCTAGATCCACTCACAGCCCAGATTATGCCAAAAACCACCTTAATACTCGCCAAAATAACGCCTAAACGCTTCCTGCTCGAGATACAACAACCGGACTGGCCTTTTCATTGTCTTCTTCTTCTTTGGGATTTTATGACTGTCGTTCATTCATGTCATTGCATTACCGCCACCTTGTGGATCTTACGATCATCACGTTCATTTAAATGTGCGGTGCTGGTGGTCGAGTGTAAATGACTTTTAACGGGTTTTTCTACTTGAATTTTCTACCGGTATTTTAATAATAGTTTGTATTTATTTATGTTTTAGCTCTCAGGATTGAAGGTGGTGCGTTTGGCCCAGATGGTGGCGCCCCCTGTTGCTGTGGCTGTCCCGTGATCAACATAAATCGATGGAGGGAAATCCAACGAGTGTTTGTGACGTCACGGTGTTTGGTGATTCTTTGCTCGGGAGCCTCCGATCCAGAACCTGTCAGCACCTACCGCCAAGCCTCGGCAACTCAGCTTAATTTTTCTAACTCCTTCTTATCTACATAGAGGTATTATTTAATTTTACTGTTTTATTTTAATAAATTATTATAACTTTGAAACAGCGTCTATTGCAAAAACGTGCCTGTGCCCTAAATCAAATCCTGGGTGGAAGTCCCAGGTAGCGTTGTTGGCAACAAACTAAATAATTGTGTATTTTTACCATCGATTGCCTCACTAATATTTATTTAGCTAATGTTAGTTTATACACTCTTTCTTCTGCACTAGATGGGTTAAATGCCATTACTCTCTTTAATACTGAAATTATTCAATATATGACCTTATACTTTAATTTGCAAGCATTTCTGTGCAACATTTAAAGTTTTAAGCAGGGTTGTTGGTACTGATTTTAAATTATTCAGTTTAGCTGACAGGTTTGCACTGTTTAACTTTTTTCTGCTGCTTCTACTCATTTCATTTCAGCAAGTGTTCTGCAGTTGAACTCAAATGTTTCTACAATTTTCAGCAGTAACATTCAGCACTAACACGACATTTTCACAGGAAAGGCAAATGTTCTACTTACTTTCTAAGACACTAATAATATATCTATGTGTGGAGGTTAAATGAGTTCCAGCATTAGAAACATGGTGATCTATAATAGAAAACAGCTGCAGCAGAACAGAGAAAAATATAACTAAGACAAAAGACACAACAAATTATTGAAGAAAATATTCAACCATATTTTCTATAATCAAGAAAAATCAATGCATGAAAATTAATTTATAGTGAATATTTCATTTTCTATGAGGCTCGCTCCTCTGGTCACTGTTTGCTCGATTACCTGTCCGCCCTCCAACACCACCTCCACCAGCGATCTACACCAAACTCTGAGACTCCACACGCCACCAACAAGCAGCCTCGACTCCAGCAGCCCCCACCGCTTCTTCCTCCCTGGCAGATTAACTGCATTTCATCAAGTAAGTAATTAAATCCTCTCCTTCAGTCTAATTCAAGAACGCAGACTCACCATTCACCTTTCCCTCCTCCAGGATGCAGTCGATCCTATACAGTGGACTCCGGGACAAGATTCACATTTCATTCAATTCTCTGGACAAAATAAACTGTATTGAACTGATTCACCGGCTTCATGTTTGTTCTGTATGTGGGTCAAGTGGATCAATCCCCTCATGACAGAAATTATGCTTTAACCCTCAGATTTTAACAAATGTAACTTTATATGAACATTACATTTTTTATGGCTTTCTTTTTATTTGTCTAAAAGAAGAAAATCTGGATTTATACACATAATTGCTCGACTCTGGAGAACCTGGCCGTCCTGTGGGACATTGTTGCTGGTACGGGTCTAGGTTTTGGGCATCTGGGGTCTGTGGCCCTCATCTGGGGAGGGACATTAGTGACCCTGTGAATGACTTCTGGCGGCAGCATGTGGTGAGTTTGGGGCTCCTTACAGCTTGAGATGGGTTACTGGCATGGTGGCCGTATTGTTCCTGGGGTAGTCTTGGGATTCTGGGGGCGTATTTTCCCTGGATCCTGGCTGAACCCTGAGACTTGGGTTCTGCTCAGTATGTAGTCTGGATTTGGGGCCGGTTCATGCACTGCATGTTTGCACTGTGAATTTTCAACATGGTTTTGGGCTCTTTATGCCACGTCTTGTCCTCAGTTGTGAGGTGGATCGCAGTGGGGTGGTGGTGGTCCTGTGTCTGGATGATCCAGCAGTCTCTGTGTGAGCCTGTCTCTGTGTGGGTCTGTCAGGGTTGGGGTCGCTGAGCTCTCATTATGTTGGACTTCACAACAACCATCGTCTTGTACCAGGTTAGGATTGGCTTTTTTACTTATCACTTGGCGGCTGGGATGTTTATGGACCTGTGAGGGGCTGCTTCCTTTTTCACAGTTGGTGCGTTGGCTTTTCTGTAGCATCCTTCCTACTGGTGGTGTAGTCGGCAAGTTGAGAGGCTTGTGTTTTTGGCTTATTTGTGTATGAAGTGGTGAAAGTGCTTGTGTTGGCTGGTGTTTGCATTTTGATTGGCCCCTTTTTTTGGGTCTGGTATCGTTTACTGTCTGTCTGTCTGTCTTGGTGTTGGCATGGGCTGTGATTTATTGCTTTGCTAGCCTATCTGTGGCCACAGCCTGGTGCTGGGCTGGGATTCAGGGCTGTGGGTGGTATTCTTGTTCTGGATATTGCGCTGAGCTGGCTGGTCGGTCCATTTCTTGGGTTGGGGTTCTTTCAGTCAACCCGGTGCGCTGTATGTCTGCTGGATCTTCTTCATTGGGACTAGGTGGATCCTTTGGTTGGCAGGCTGGGTTTGTGACTTGGGATAGGGGTTTGGTTTGAATGATTCCTAAGCTGGTGGTCCTGGTTCTGGTTGGCTGTTGGATCTCTGTGTATGAGAAATGCAAGTGGGTGTATGGCGTCCATTTTTGTTTTGTTTATTTTGACATTATATACATGGGTTTGAATGTCTGGGTGTACACATGAGAATGGGAACATGTGATCTTGTCTCTGTGTGCCTGGTCTGTCTGTCAGGTTTGGTCTCTGGCTCCCTCCTCTCTGTGATTACCTTTATATCAAGTTGGGTGAGAGGAGGGGGCCCCTATAAAACTTTTTTCTCACCTTTCTTTTCTCTCCAGCTTTCTTCTCCGTCTCATTACAATTTAATAAAATAAACCCAAAGCAGTTTCTAATAAAGTTTCATGTAATTATATCAGGGGGAAGCCATAATGGTCCACTTATGCAAGTCTTTAGGGCTTAACCTTGGTACTCGGCAATGCTGAGTGTCACACTGTCAGACAGGACAAGTTTAACACAAAACACAACAAAAAGACAAAATGCAAGTGTTTAGTCAATGGTAAATGTATGTATAGCGATTTATCTAGTGCAGAGGATGCCAAAGTGCTTTACATGTTGATGGTGGTAAGCTACATTGTAGCCCAGCTGCCCTAGGGCAGACTGACAGAAGCTGCTACACAATCGGCACCATCGGACTTCTGACTAACAGCAGGCAAGGCAGGTTTGGTGCCTTGCTCAAGGACTCAACAACTGAGATGGATGTGTGTAGCGCCTTTCTCAACTGAGCAGATCTGACTGCGAGGTGTAGTGTTAACCAGTTTGTATAATCAGAAGTAGGTACGGCACGGAGTCATGAGTGGGGTGAATAATTAATACAACTGATACAAAAAAGTAAAGTTTGTTAATATTGCTATTTATTGCAGTGGCAATAATAATAATAATAATAATAATAATACCAAAACAAAACAATAAATTTCCAAAAACAGAAGGGGAAAAAAACTAACCAACAAAAACAATTATAATAATAATCATTGATACTTCAAACGTAATAGAGTCCACAATAGATCCAAGAACAAAAAGAGAATAATTATGTTCCCTTTTCAATACTCAGAGTTTAGTTCGTTTCTGTAGGGAAAGTGTAGTTCCGTTTTCCTACCACCAGATGGTGGGTGGGTAGCTCGCCATCTTCCGTCATCAAGTGAGTCAATGCAAGGGGAAGGGGGAAAAACCTGACCTAAAAGGCCAGATAACACACATTAAGTTCATATATAAACATTATATTTATATAAACTAAATGGAAGAGACAAGAAAACAATTAAATATGTACTTGCTATATTTTAACAACTTCATAGAAAAAATAAAAAAGAAAGGAGAAGATAAAAAGAAAAATTTAAATCCTTTTTTAAAAAAAAGCGCACTTCATAATTCAAGTTCAAAATTGCCTAGATAATATAATTAGCAGTCGTTACAAACAACCAATATTGAATCAAATCAATCAACTTACAAATGTGATTGATCAAAGTAGCTACAAACTAAATCATATTAGGTACCAAATTTCATCGCTGCACCAACATGGAATGCAACACCAATAAAGAAATCATGGAAAAAATAATCAAATCTAAAGTTGAAAGTGTTAAAAAAGAGGATCATTTAATGCTAGCTTTGGACAAAACGTTTGGCTCTTTCCTCTTTAATTTTCCGAGTCCTCGGCGAGTGGCGGCGTTCTGCTAAAACGAAACAACAACAAAGCGTGTTGACGTCACAGATCACAGAGTTTAATCTCATACAAAGCAATCGACAACAAAGCTGCAGAGGAACAGAGATATGCATTTTTCTCATAAAAATAAAGACACACAAGGGGAGACAAACAAACATAAAACACAGACAAAAAAAGGCAAAAAATAGTGGCCGCTCTCTCTGGTTTTTTTCCTAACCCGGAATCTTAAAGTAAAGAGGTGTTTCCCTATTTAATATATGCAGTCAAGGCGTTCCGTTCTTTGACCTATTAGAAACTCCGTAGGGACTCAGAAAAACTTGGAAACTCCCCTCATTATGGCAAAGGTGTCTGGTTTTTGTCTAAGTAAAAGGGCGGACCACTTCGTGTTCATCTCTGTCTGATACGGGGAGATCCCTGGCGCCAAAAAGTCTCTTCCCCCTTTGGAATGTAAATTTTATTGC
Source organism: Xiphophorus hellerii (assembly GCF_003331165.1). NCBI lineage: Eukaryota > Metazoa > Chordata > Actinopteri > Cyprinodontiformes > Poeciliidae > Xiphophorus > Xiphophorus hellerii. The sequence continues at coordinate 8,122,059 of NC_045684.1, read as the reverse complement.
TTTGTGTGTGGGGGAGGCAAAGGGCCCTGCTTGTCCTTTGGAGCTGCTTCTTCAGCTCCTTACCGCATCTCAGACGAAACCTGTTCCAAATAAGAGTGTTGGCTATACCTTTACACATGTCGTAAGATTAACTGTATTAAGCACCAAAAATAATATTTTTCCTTAACAAAAGGTAAACCCTTAAATATTAAAGGTGTGGTCTTTAATTCGGCTGCAACAGTGTGATTCTTCATTAAGTAAGTAATTAATAAGTACACTAAACTGATGTGGGCCACTGATTGTCGATGGATCAGAGCTAATGCTAATGCTAACTGGCGCAGCAGAGCGAAAATAACGCCCTATTATCTACTCACCGTCGAGTAACGGATTATCTGATGAGGTGGATGCAATGATAACTTGCTCAGATCAGGAAGGTTCACCAGCTGTCAATGGATCACAACCTGGCGAGTGATTCAACAGGAGGGAAATATTAGCGGCGCTATCATTGCAAATGCTATACAACGTCAAGTCAGATGGTATTTAACAACTCACCGCAATCTTCAAGTTTTAGAGATTAAATGAGTGATGAGTCGATTCAGAAACTCCAGGTTGTTTTACAAACAACCAACAGTGAGTAGCAGCAAGGTGGGGAAGAAAAAACAAAACCCGGAAGCACACATGACAATCAACTTAAAGGGAAGGTGATTGGGTCATGGCGGACACTTGGGTTACATGTGGGAAGTTTGAACCAGCAACCCATCAGTTACAGGAACCACAGTGGCTACAACCAGTATAGCTGTAGTACCACCATCTACTGGGTTCAAGGATCAGGCACAACATACACTAAAGGAAAACTCAAAACTCTTAATGTTAAATGAAATGTTACACCTTTATTTCTTTCTAAAATACATATAAACATAAAAATAGTTTCAACATTAAAATACAGTAATCTAAATGCTGCAGCAGAACAGATTAAAATATTACAGCTAAAACAAGAGAAAAAAGCAAAATATTAAAAATAATTACATGTACTTTGTGCAATCAATGCATGAAAATTAGTTTGCGGTGAATTTTGCATTTCTTTAAAGTACAAAAGATTTTTTTTTTATTTGAATAGATTTTAATTAGGTAGAGTAAAACTGGTTAACATAATTTGAAAGAAATGAAATCAGATTCAATCTCATTTTACATTAAACACAAAATTAACACAAATACTGTTTTGTAGATTTTTTTTTAAAACACTCAACCATTATATACATTCTATTGTTGATTTAAAAAACTACAAAAATAAACCCCACTCACTCTCTATGGTACAGAATAATACAAATCAATCCCTCAAGTCCAATCATGTGAGAATGTTCTGGAAGGGAGTCCATGTCCGGTCAAACTCTGTTAATGCATGAATTAGTCAGTGGGCCCCCAAGCCTCTTCATCTATCAGCATCAGTACTGGCACTCCTCAGGGCTGTGTGCTGAGCCCTCTGCTCTTCACGTTGTACACACACAACATACAGTTTGACATAAACAGTAAGTTAATACAATAACATACAGTTTATCATTATTGTTTATTGATACAGAATATACCAGAAAAATAAAACATCAATGAAGGAAAATGTGTCATGGTTGAACATCTCTAAGTATCCAAATGTGAAGATCAAAATGATCACATTTAACAAATACAACATAGGACATTTATGGAACATACTTCTACAGCTTTTCAACTGTGTGACGCGTCATGTGCTTAGTTAAACTATGTTTCTGACTAAAACTTTTTAAACAGGTCACACATGAAAACGGCTTTTCACCAGTGTGAATCCTCATGTGCTGAGTTAAATCCTGTTTTCGAATAAAACTTTTTCCACAGGTCACACATGAAAACGGCTTTTCACCACTGTGAATAATCATGTGACGAGTTAATTCCTGTTTTTGACGAAAACCCTTTCCACAGGTCACGCATGAAAACGGCTTTTCACCAGTGTGAATCATCATGTGCTGAGTAAAAGCCGGTTTTTGACTAAAGCTTTTTCCACAATTCACACATGAAAACAGCTTTTCACCAGTGTGAATTCTCATGTGCTTAGTTAAATCCTGTTTTCGAATAAAACTTTTTCCACAGGTCACGCATGAAAACGGCTTTTCACCAGTGTGAATCATCATGTGCTGAGTTAAAGGCGATTTACGCCTAAAACTTTTTCCACAGGTCACACATGAAAACGGCTTTTCACCTGTGTGAATCATCATGTGCTGAGTTAAAACCTGTTTATAACCAAAACTTTTTCCACAGGTCACGCATAAAAACGGATTTTCACCTGTGTGAATCATCATGTGCTGAGTTAAAGGCGATTTACGCCTAAAACTTTTTCCACAGGTCACACATGAAAACGGCTTTTCACCTGTGTGAATCATCATGTGCTCAGTTAAATCCTGTTTTCGAATAAACCTTTTTCCACAGGTCACACATGAAAACGGCTTTTCACCAGTGTGAATCATCATGTGACGAGTTAATTCCTGTTTTTGACGAAAACCCTTTCCACAGGTCACGCATGAAAACGGCTTTTCACCTGTGTGAATCATCATGTGACGAGTTAATTCCTGTTTTTGATGAAAACCCTTTCCACAGGTCACGCATGAAAACGGCTTTTCACCAGTGTGAATCATCATGTGCTGAGTAAAAGCCGGTTTTTGACTAAAGCTTTTTCCACAGTTCACACATGAAAACGGCTTTTCACCAGTATGAATCATCATGTGCTGAGTTAAATCCTGTTTTCGAATAAAACTTTTTCCACAGTTCACACATGAAAACGGCTTTTCACCAGTATGAATCATCATGTGCCGAGTTAAATCCTGTTTTCGAATAAAACTTTTTCCACAGGTCACACATGAAAACGGCTTTTGACCAGTGTGAATCCTCATGTGCTGAGTTAAATGCGGTTTTTGACTAAAACTTTTTCCACAGTTCACACATGAAAACGGCTTTTGACCAGTGTGAATCCTCATGTGCTGAGTTAAAGCCGGTTTATAACCAAAACTTTTTCCACAGGTCACACATGAAAACGGCTTTTCACCAGTGTGAATCCTCATGTGCTGAGTTAAACTCTGTTTTCGATTAAAACTCATCCCACAGTTCACACATGTAAACGGCTTTTCACCAGTATGAATCCTCATGTGCTGAGTTAAACTCTGTTTTCGATTAAAACTCATCCCACAGTTCACACATGAAAACGGCTTTTCACCCTTATGAGTTCTCATATGAGCATCAAAAACAGATTTGAAAGTCAAACGCTTTTTACAGATGACACATGAGAAAAGTTTTCTTCTTTCCTGATTTTGGTTCTCAGCTTCAGCAGCTTCCTGGAAGATGACTTGGTTCCTGTTTGGTTCTGATTCAGTGTGGTCTGTTTGCTCATCAATAGGAACCATCATGCAGGTATCAGTCTCCTGTTTTAATTCAATCTGTTCTTCACCCTGACTGCAGTAAACTTCTTTCTCTTCCACTTTTATCTGCTGGTGTTTTAGATCCTCCTGCTCTTCTTTTATCTGATGATCTTCTGGCTCTTCCTGTTCTTGTTTCACCTGCAGAGGTTCCAACTCCTCCTGGTCCAGAGTGGATCTCCTCTCCTGGTAATAAATGTTACACTGCAGGCAATCTGGACAAGAAAACAGATTTAAAAAGCAATCGTCATTTTATTAAAGTAAATGGGAGAAATCGTTCATTGTTTACGACAGAAATGAAAAAAATGAAAAAACCCACACCGAAAAATTTAAGAGCGTAGACAGAGAGACAGATCAGGCGACAAATCCAGCTGACAATTGGAGAATTCTCAAATGAACGGATATTAAATATTTTTTATTTATTATAAAATTAATAATAGTTGCCAATGTTGTTAATATTTACAAGTAAATTTTATTATTTCAAGATATTACTTAATTTGGAACTATCATTACTTTTATTTGTATTAAAATTTGATTTTAGTTCACTTTATATTTTTGGGGTTTATTTACAGATTTTATTTGTAGGTTAATAATTGTTTAGTTTTTGTTGCTTTGTGTTTGTTATTTACTTTTGTAAGTTAGACATTAAGAACTGTGGGTCCATTTTCTGTAAGTATAGGGACTGGTATAGGACCAGCATGCACTGGGTTGGGCCTGTGGGTTTTGACCCGAGCAGGAGAGGAAACAATGAAAAGTAGTGATGGTGAGATGCAGCTTCATGAAGCCCTGAGGAACTCCATCCAATCATTCGACTCATGAGCCGATGCACCGCGGTGCTTCATTTGCTCTACTGTGACATCAACTGGACAATATATGTAAAATAGGCAACGTGAAAACAACATAAAGCTTTACAATGAATAAACAAGTTTAAAATGTTTGTGATTCTGATACATAAATTCTGATTAATCTGGTTGTATGAAACAATGGCTGGATCCAAAAGAAAACTAGAAACAAATAGAAAAGAGGGTTGTGATTGGCTTGTTACTCGCTGTGTCACCAGAGACAACGATTTATTACTAAAAAATAAAAACTGTAACTGCTCAGGTTTAGGTGAGTTCTCTGTCTTACCCGCTTCATTACTCAACACATCACTAATGAAAAGTTTGATCTTTGTTATTTGCTTGTCAAACTGGAAAAAATAAACTATAAAAGCAATTTTCAAGTTGTTTGGACATTGAACTTCTTTTATCTATGTAACTGTTTGGTGTATTAGTTGAAAACGGCGTAAAAATAAAGAAACTGTAAATTCCCACTCATATTGGGCCCATGAATGCACCTTTGCCCATAGTCATTGTGCCCCTTTTCCCCATAGACTATAAATAAACGCCTCATGGACCGCTCTTGCCTATTGTTACTGAAGAGATTTAAGGCGGCCATCTTGGAGCGGTCGACCGTTCCACTCAGCTTTATGTTTAACAGACTCAATGACGTATCAGCGCATTTATCAATCATAACTCGCTAAATACTAAACAGATATTCACCAATTTTTCTGTAAACCTTAATAAAAGGTTAGCAACATTTACAAGGAAATTATTTTTAAAGTATTTTTGAATGACTGATATAAGGTTGAGCATATTTAACTATTCTTAGTGGGGAAAACAGAATAGAGTCAGAATAGAATGTGTTGATATTTCTGTATTATGATTATTTTACAAAGCACACAACCAGTCATAATTTTTTAAATATATTATTTAGTAATATCAATACATATTTATATAAATATACAAACACAAAATAATACAATCAGAGAGAAATAAAGATGCTTAAGTAATTATTAATGCTGAATAATATGCATTAAACTACACATATTTATATGGACATGCGTATATACATAATATCTATATAGGTTTTATTCATGTTTTCCAGCCGAGGAGGAGCTTAACCCTTTGATGCACAACATGGGTCAAAAATGACCCGCATTCATTTTCCATGTTATTTCATGCTGACTGAGTTTTTCTTTGCTCTGTGTTTCGAAATCAATTCATTTTATGATTGAATATTCCAAGTATTCTTTAAATATCTTGTTTTTAATTACCACAGATCATTAATTAATTTTTTTATTTCCTACTTTATGAACAAACATAATTTTTATATTACTATACATGGGTCATCCAAGTGTGATTTAAAATTAAATGTCTTAATACTATAAAACAAAAATGTTTCAAGTAATTACTTTATTAGTGAATGGGGCCAAACAGTTATTTATTTAATACTTGCAACACGTTTGTCATTTTATCACACATACACATAAATCCTGATAACAGATAACAGCTATTGAACTGAACATTATCTGTGCTTGAACAACTGTAAACTGGTGAAATGTGACCAAACAAAATAAAACACAACTGAACACATTAGTAGAACAAAAACTGCCATCTCAATTTTTGCATGCCTCACAAATGATCACTAATTTTTTGTGCTCCTTGCACACCGGCCTAGTGCACTGGGAACACTAGCTGCTGGCTTTTCTGTCTTTCGAAACTGGGCAGATCGCGCACCTCTTCCTCTTCCTCTTCCTTTGGCCCTCCTGTCTGATGTCCTCTTGTAGCTGAGTGGTGGCTGTGTCTTTTTTTAACCCACACCTTCCCATTGCCTCAATAATATGCTTCTGGAGTTTGGGTGTGCCCTCCAGGCGCCTCTTCATATGTGGCATGACGAGCTCTTTGCCCAGCTCCTTGATAAATAGTCGTCGTGCATTACTCGCACCACCCATATAATCAGGGTGTTGTGCACTGAAGTTGGTGTAGGCACTGAGTGTGGCAACATCCAGCATATTGTACCAGAGAACCATGGGCCACCTCCTTGTTCTCCGCAGACATGTGTAGTTGCTAATCATTTGATCCATTGTGTCCACTCCTCCTTTCGTTTTATTGTAGTACTGGATCACTTCTGGTTTCTTCTTCTGACTGCTGTTATCCACTGCTTTGTCATCATGCATGGTGCTCAGTAGGACAACAGCCTTTCCTTTCTTCTGCACATAGCTCACCATGGTCATGTTGCCATGGAATCCAAATTCCGAGCTATGAAGCTCCCGTGATTTGGATGGCTTCATGATAGATGGTATGTCAGGCTTGTTCTGGCGAAGAGTCCCAACGATGGTCAAGACACAAGGACAGTTCCCACCAAATGCTGTAGTAAATGCATGCAGGTCGTTTCTGACCCATGTGTGTAAACTTGATGTAGAATTACAAAAGCTGTGCTTGTTCATAACTTAAGAAAGAAAAAATAAAAATTATGATTTGTGGTAAACAAAAACAAGATATTTACTGCATATCTGGAAACGTAAATGATAAAATTAATTTATTTCAAAAGTATATCATAGAAACACTCAACCATACATGAAGTAACCTGGAAAATGAATGCGGGTCGTTTTTGACCCATTTTGTGCGTTAGAAGGGTAGTGATACAAAAAGGGTTTTTGTTCAAAAAGTAAGAAAGGAAAAAATTAATTAAGGATGTATGATGATCAAAAACAAGTTAATTGAGGAATACCTTGAATACTGAATGATGAAATTAATTTATTGCAAAGATATAGAAGATAAAAACTCAGCCGGGTCACTTTTGACCCATGTTTTGCATCAAAGGCTTAAGAGAGATTCAGCAGCTGAGATTCATCAGTGCAGTGAATCCGTCTCTCCTTAAAGACATTCCCCACTTCTTCCTCACATGGTCTTTATGAAACCTTCAAAACAAAAACAGGAGCTATTTTACTTTAGACAGAGTGAAAGAATTTCATATAAATAAGAGTCTTTGCCACCTTGTGTGGAATAATCTAAATCAATGTTAGGGAAAGAGATCCAAAAAGTGGTGAAATCAACCTTTATTGAAGTTTAACTAATTAGAAAAAGGTTTCACAAATCCCAAACAAGGTTCTGAATATTCTGCTGTTAGAGCAGAATAATCCAGTTCAGGTCTGAAGAGTCCAGGTGTTGTAGTTTTTAAACTAGAATCGAATAAGATGCGGAAGCTAGTGAAAAATTAGGTGGAATAACCCTTTAGCCATTTCCCGAATCGGAAACCAAATTCAGCTTCGTGTATATGAGCCATTTTCACAGCGTAATTCTGATGTCTGCGTTCATTTACCGGTTAACAAAACATTTATACGGGAAAAGAACATTTACTAAAATGATCCTCATACAGAAAGGTGCAGACATTTAGACCTTAACCTGCATCCAAACGCTGCTGGTTCCTACCTATTCGGTGTAAGATTATCTGGGGCCTCCGGGAGAAATCCAGCAGTCTGCGATGATCATCCATCTCTTCCTCCGACTTGACGATGATTTCTTTAAACTCTGTGAATGTTTCTTCAGCAGCAGTTAACGGCTCGTTGATAAACTCGTTTAGAGAAACAGTCGAACATTCAACCAAACAGACCATGCGCCATTTTCTTTCGTTCCTCATCCTTCTTCTTCTTCATGGATTTACTGGCGGTTGGCAACAAACTTTTAGCAGCATTACCGCCACTTACTGGTATGGAGTGTGGTTCGTGATGATCTATCTATCTATCTATCTATACAAAATAAATAAATAAAAAATAAACCATTCTAATATAAAATGTTCTATTGTTTCATATCTTCTACAGTAATTATATCTATTATATCTTTAGATTTTTCACTGAGTTGTCTTATCATTCTATAACAAATTTGATCTTTACCTGGTGCTGTATTTTTTGCCTTCTTAATGCATAATTCATTTCAGCTTTTGTAAACTCAACATTTAACAAATTATTTATTTCTTCAACACCCTGTAATACATCTTTATATTTAAGTTTTGTATTTTCTCTCCCTTTTCTTCCCTCTTCACTAGGATTATTTGAACTGTGAATTTTACTAAATGTTCTTGCCAATATTTCAACTTTATCTTAATCTTTTATTACATTTGTATTATCTATTTTTAATGTAACATATTCGTGTAGCGGGTGGAGATGATAAAACTGATGATGCCAGTGAAAACGTGAGGCGGTTGGGAGATTCGCTTTGTAGTTCGGGCCCGAAAGCTTATGGCGGCGAGCGACGATGTGGAATCGCTTGCGGGGATAAAACCTGGGGAAACAGGTTACGGCGAAGGAACAGATTTCATGGAATGCTGGAGATTCGAGCTGCTGAGATGGAGGCTGAAACTGAACCAACTGTGAAGAAGATTCCCCCCAAAAAGCTATGCCCAACGGGCTAAATTAGAATGGTTTGAATGATTCCGCAGCTGGTGGTCCTGGTTCTGGTTGGTTGTTTGGAGCTCTGTGTGTGCGGAATGCAAGGGGGTGCATGGCGTCCATTTTTGTTTTGTTTACTTTCACATTGGGTGAGTGGGTTTGAATGTCTGGGTGTTACGTGACTGTGTGGTATGGTAGCTGCACAGCACTGGAGAGGAAACAACTGACACGGGTGGTGAGAACAGCACAAGGCATTGTGGGATGCCCCCTCCCAGACCTGGACTCCATTTACACAGACCGGGTCAAGAAGAGAGCTGGATCCATAGCGATGGATTCCAGCCACCCGGGCCACAGACTGTTTGTGCCGCTGCCATCAGGCAAGCGGTACAGGAATATACGGACTACAACAAATAGACTGAGAAACAGTTTCTTCCCCACAGCCATTACTCCCTGCCGCCCCCCCCTCCCACACATATCATAACCTCGCAGTCACACATACATATCCCCCACACAGCCATATTGTTCTGCACTTTGCACTGTCACATTATCTGTACTTTGCCATAATTGGACCTGCTGCTACTTCTTTGGTGTGGTTGAGTGCCCTTAGTTAATTTAGTTGTATATATTGTTATTATTATTATTGTGTGTTTGCTTATTTATACTGTATATATTTGACCTTTTGCACGGGAGCTGCAATGGAAATTTCGTTGAATTCTGTTCAATGACAATAAATGCTATCTATCTATCTATCGGACTTCTGACTAACAGCAGGCAAGGCAGGTTTGGTGCCTTGCTCAAGGACTCAACAACTGAGATGGATGTGGGAAGTTTGAACCGGAAACCCATCAGTTACAGGAACCACAGTGGCTACAACCAGTATAGCTGTAGTACCACCATCTACTGGGTTCAAGGATCAGGCACAACATACACTAAAGGAAAACTCAAAACTTTTAATGTTAAATGAAATGTTACACGTTTATTTCTTTCTAAAATACATATAAACATAAAAATAGTTTCAACATTAAAATACAGTAATCTAAATGCTGCAGCAGAACAGATTAAAATATTACAGCTAAAACAAGAGAAAAAAGCAAAATATTAAAAATAATTACATGTACTTTGTGCAATCAATGCATGAAAATTAGTTTGCGGTGAATTTTGCATTTCTTTAAAGTACAAATGATTTTTTTTGTTTGAATAGATTTTAATTAGGTAGAGTAAAACTGGTTAACATAATTTGAAAGAAATGAAATCAGATTCAATCTCATTTTACATTAAACACAAAATTAACACAAATACTGTTTTGTAGAATATTTTTTAAAACACTCAACCATTATATACATTCTATTGTTGATTTAAAAAACTACAAAAATAAACCACACTCACTCTCTATGGTACAGAATAATACAAATCAATCCCTCAAGTCCAATCATGTGAGAATGTTCTGGAAGGGAGTCCATGTCCAGTCAAACTCTGTTAATGCATGAAATAGTCAGTGGGCCCCCAAGCCTCTTCATCTATCAGCATCAGTACTGGCACTCCTCAGGGCTGTGTGCTGAGCCCTCTGCTCTTCACGTTGTACACACACAACATACAGTTTGACATAAACAGTAAGTTAATACAATAACATACAGTTTATCATTATTGTTTATTGATACAGAATATACCAGAAAAATAAAACATCAATGAAGGAAAATGTGTCATGGTTGAACATCTCTAAGTATCCAAATGTGAAGATCAAAATGATCACATTTAACAAATACAACATAGGACATTTATGGAACATACTTCTACAGCTTTTCAACTGTGTGACGCATCATGTGCTTAGTTAAATTATGTTTATTACTAAAACTTTTTAAACAGGTCACACATGAAAAAGGCTTTTCACCAGTGTGAATCCTCATGTGCTGAATTAAATTTTGTTTTTGACAAAAACTTTTTCCACAATTTCCACATGAAAACGGCTTTTCACCAGTGTGAATCCTCATGTGCTCAGTTAACTTCCGTTTGTCACCAAAACCTTTTCCACAGTTCACACATGAAAATGGTTTTTCACCAGAGTGAATCATCAGATGCGTAGTTAAATTCGATTTTTGAATAAAACATTTTCCACAGTTCACACATGAAAATGGTTTTTCACCAGAGTGAATCCTCATGTGCTTAGTTAAATTCGCTTTATGACTAAAACATTTTCCACAGTTCACACATGAAAATGGTTTTTCACCAGTGTGAATCATCATGTGCTGAGTTAAATCATGTTTTCGAATAAAACATTTCCCACAGGTCACACATGAAAACTGCTTTTCACCAGTGTGAATCATCACATGACGAGTTAAATCATGTTTTTGAAAAAAACTTTTTCCACAGGTCACACATGAAAACTGCTTTTCACCAGTGTGAATCCTCATGTGCTCAGTTAAATTATATTTTCCACTGAAACTTTTTCCACAGTTCACGCATGAAAATGACTTTTCACCAGTGTGAATCATCATGTGCCTAGTTAAATGCGGTTTTTGAAGAAAACTCTTTCCACATGTCACACATGAAAACGGCTTTTTACCTGTGTGAATCATCATGTGCTTAGTTAAATATATTTTCCACTGAAACTTTTTCCACAGGTCACACATGAAAATGACTTGTCACCAGTGTGAATCATCATGTGCTTAGTTAAACTCTGTTTTCGAATAAAACTTTTCCCACAGGTCACACATGAAAACGGCTTTTGACCAGTATGAATCATCATGTGCTGAGTTAAACTCTGTTTTCGATTAAAACTTTTCCCACAGTTCACACATGAAAACGGCTTTTCACCAGTATGAATCATCATGTGCTCAGTTAAACTCAGTTTTAGACTAAAACTTTTTCCACAGTTCACACATGAAAACGGCTTTTCACCCGTATGAGTTCTCATATGAGCATCAAAAACAGATTTGAAAGTCAAACGCTTTTTACAGATGACACATGAGAAAGGTTTTCTTCTTTCCTGATTTTGGTTCTCAGCTTCAGCAGCTTCCTGGAAGATGACTTGGTTCCTGTTTGGTTCTGATTCAGTGTGGTCTGTTTGCTCATCAACAGGAACCATCATGCAGGTATCAGTCTCCTGTTTTAATTCAATCTGTTCTTCACCCTGACTGCAGTAAACTTCTTTCTCTTCCACTTTTATCTGCTGGTGTTTTAGATCCTCCTGCTCTTCTTTTATCTGATGATCTTCTGGCTCTTCCTGTTCTTGTTTCACCTGCAGAGGTTCCAACTCCTCCTGGTCCAGAGTGGATCTCCTCTCCAGGTAATAAATGTTACACTGCAGGCAATCTGGACAAGAAAACAGATTTAAAAAGCAATCGTTATTTTATTGAAGTAAATGGGAGAAATCGTTCATCGTTTACGACAGAAATGAAAAAAATGAAAAAACCCACACCGAAAAATTTAAGAGCGTAGACAGAGAGACAGATCAGGCGACAAATCCAGCTGACAATTGGAGAATTCTCAAACAAACGGATATTAAATATTTTTTATTTATTATAAAATTAATAATAGTTGCCAATGTTGTTAATATTTACAAGTAAATTTTATTATTTCAAGATATTACTTAATTTGGAACTATCATTACTTTTATTTGTATTAAAATTTGATTTTAGTTCACTTTATATTTTTGGGGTTTATTTACAGAGTTTATTTACAGGTTAATAATTGTTTAGTTTTTGTTGCTTTGTGTTTGTTATTTACTTTTGTAAGTTAGACATTAAGAACTGTGGGTCCATTTTCTGTAAGTATAGGGACTGGTATAGGACCAGCATGCACTGGGTTGGGCCTGTGGGTTTTGACCAGAGCAGGAGAGGAAACAATGAAAAGTAGTGATGGTGAGATGCAGCTTCATGAAGCCCTGAGGAACTCCATCCAATCATTCGACTCATGAGCCGATGCACCGCGGTGCTTCATTTGCTCTACTGTGACATCAACTGGACAATATATGTAAAATAGGCAACGTGAAAACAACATGAAGCTTTACAATGAATAAACAAGTTTAAAATGTTTGTGATTCTGATACATAAATTCTGATTAATCTGGTTGTATGAAACAATGGCTGGATCCAAAAGAAAACTAGAAACAAATAGAAAAGAGGGTTGTGATTGGCTTGTTACTCGCTATGTCACCAGGGACAACGATTTATTACTAAAAAATAAAAACTTTAACTGCTCAGGTTTAGGTGAGTTCTCTGTCTTACCCGCTTCATTACTCAACACATCATTAATGTAAAGTTTGATCTTTGTTATTTGCTTGTCAAACTGGAAAAAATAAACTATAAAAGCAATTTTCAAGTTTTTTGGACATTGAACTTCTTTTACCTTCGTACGAAGCATCACCTCAGTGCAGCAGTGGCTTGTTGACTGAACTTTTATAGGATGTTTGGTTTGACAAACAATCGCCACTACAATTTATTTATTACAAATTATTACATTTTACAGCTACTAACACACTATTATTGTTTCATGCTGTTTGCTTTACTAACCTTGCGCTGCATTGTTCACATTTCTCCTGTTTTCAAAAGTAAGTTTGATTAGTTAAAGGAGGAAAAGCCATAAAAAGGTCATTTTATTTCTACATCAATAAGCCATTTTCACAGCGTAATTGTGATTCCTGCGTTCATTTACCGGTTAACAAATCATTTATACGGGAAAAGAACATTTACTAAAATGATCCTCATACAGAAAGGTGCAGACATTTAGACCTTAACCTGCATCCAAACGCTGGTGGTTCCTACCTATTCGGTGTAAGATTATCTGGGGCCTCCGGGAGAAATCCAGCAGTCTGCGATGATCATCCATCTCTTCCTCCGACTTGACGATGATTTCTTTAAACTCTGTGAATGTTTCTTCAGCAGCAGTTAACGGCTCGTTGATAAACTCGTTTAGAGAAACAGTCGAACATTCAACCAAACAGACCATGCGCCATTTTCTTTGTCTTCTTCTTCTTCTTCTTCTTAAGTTTATTGGCAACAAACTTTAAGTAGCATTACCGCCACATACTGGTATGGAGTGTGGTTCGAGATGGACTATCTATTTATACAAATATATATATACATATATATATATATATATATATATATATATATATATATATATATATATATATATATATATATATATATATATATATATATATATGTATATATATATATACACACACATTCATCCATTTTTATACTTAACTTTATACTATACCTCTCTAGATCATGCACATATTCACAAACACACCTACTATAATCAAATTCTGTGAAACAATTTAGTTTTCTTTAAATATTTAATAATTATTTGTATGTGTTTACTCCCCAAATTCTTCCTCAAAATATCTAATAAATTAATCTTTTCCTTAAGACATTCAAACTCTCTTCTCATGCATCTTCTTTCTCTTTCATACTTATGACATTCTAATATAATATGCTCTATTGTTTCATATTTTCCACAGTAATCACATTTGCCATTATCATGCTTTTTTATTTTAAAAAGTGTATAATGAAGTCCTGTATGCCCAAATCTTAATCTTGTTATCACCCTTTCCTCCTTTCTATTTCTTCTTCCATTTCTTCTCTCTCCTACTATTTTCTGAATTTTATAAAACCATCTTCCTGTTTTTCTTCATCCCACCTTTTTTGCCATTTTTCCATCAGTTTTCCTTTAACCATACTCTTTCCCTCAGATTTACTTGTATTAACTGTAAAACTAATAGGATTTTGAATTGCCCTCTTTGCCATTTTATCTGCTCTCTCGTTTCCTTCAACCCCAATATGTGCTGGAACCCACACAAATATAACTATTAAACCCATATTTTGTATCCTAAATAATGTATGAAATATTTCTAATAAAATGTCCATCCTACTATCTGATTGAGTGTTCTTTAAACTTAATAATGCAGAGCTTGAATCTGAACATATCACTGTTTTTAATGGTTTTATTTCTTCTACCCATTGTAAAGCTAATAATATTGCCAACATTTCTCCTGTGTAAACTGATAATACATCTGTAATTCGTTTTCCTATTTTTAAATTGAATTCTGGTACTACAAAAGCTACTCCTATTTTTCCATTTATTTTTGATGCATCTGTATAAATTTGCATATATTGATAATAATTGTTTAAATGTATCTGTACTGAATAACTATCTGCTATGTAAGATTTATCTTGTTTCTTTTCCATTATTGACATGTCTACTGTTGCTTCTGGTAGAATCCATGGTGGTGTTATTGATATTGGTGTCTGACTTATTTCTAAACTATTCATTTTAAATTCTTTTATTTTATTTTCAATTGTCCATCCAAAACTCTTCATTTCTTTCTTTTCTTTTTCCCAACATGGCCTTAAAATTTCCCTAGTTGGATGATCAAATTTATTGCTTTGTACATTTAACCAGTAATTTATTTCTAGTTTTGTTCTTCTTAAATCTAATGGCATTTCTCCCATTTCCACTTCTATTGCTGCTGTTGGTGTGGTTTTAAATGCTCCATAATCTTAATGCCTGATGTTGAATAATGTCTAATTTGACCAGATGTGTTTTAGCTGCTGAACCATAAACTATACAACCAAAGTCTATGTTAGATCTTATCATTCCAGTGTAAATCTGTTTTAGTGATTTTCTATCTGCTCCCCAGTCACTGCCAGCCAAGCATCTTAAAATATTTAAGATTTTTTTACATTTATCTACCACTTTTTGAATATGAATATTCCATTTTAGTTTTTCATCAAACCATATTCCTAAAAATTTTATACACTTTACTTGCTCTAATTCTTGATTATATAATTTTAATTTTATTTCCTTGTTTAATTTTTTCTGAGTAAATATCATTACTTTTGTTTTTTCAACTGAAAACTTAAATCCCCAGTGCAACGCCCATTTTTCTATTTCAATAATAACCTTTTGTAATTTTCTTACAATGAAATCTACATTTTTCCCTCTTTTCCAAACAGCTCCATCATCTGCAAAAAGTGAACATCCAATTTCTTTTCCAATATCTTTAAATACATAATTTATCATAATTAAGAACAATAATGGACTTATAATACTTCCTTGCGGAGTTCCGTTTTCTACTTTATATTTTCCTGAGATCACTTCACCAATTCTAACTTGTATTTTTCTATTTGTTAAAAAGTCTTTAATCCATTTAAATAATTTTCCTTTAATGTCCAACATATATAATTTAATTAATAATCCCTCAACCCACATCATATCGTATGCTTTTTCTATGTCAAAAAATACTGCCACTACACTTTCTTTATTTACTTGTGCTTTTCTAATTTCATGCTCTAGACATAACGTTGGATCATTAGTGCTCCTCCCTTTTCTAAAACCACTCTGACACTTTGATATACATCCTTTACTATTTAAATAATATACGATCCTATTGTTAATCACTCTTTCCATTATTTTACATATATTGGATGTTAAAGCTATTGGTCTGTAGTTTTCTGGGTTTGAATTATCTTTTGCTGGTTTTGCTATTGGTATTATAATTGATTCCTTCCAGTTCAATGGTAGTTTTCCCTCCTCCCAAATTTTATTATATAATTGCAATATTATATCTTTTGATTTTTCACTAAGTTGTCTTATCATTCTATAATAAATCCGATCTTTACCTGGTGCTGTATTTTTTGTCTTCCTGAGTGCAGAGTTCAATTCAGCTTTTGTAAACTCAACATTTAACAGATTATTTGTTTCTTCAACACTCTCTACTAACTCTTTATATTTAAGTTTTGTATTTTCTCTCCCTTTTCTTCCCTCTTCACTAATATTATTTGAACTATGAATTTTACAAAATGTTCTTGCCAATATTTCAACTTTATCTTCATCTCTTACTATATTTATATTATCCATTTTTAATATAGGATATTCAAACTCTCTCCTTATGCCATTCATTCTTTTAATTATTTTCCAAATTTTTTCTATTTTGGTTTCTTTCCCTATTGTGCTACAGAAATTCCTCCAATATTCTCTTTTAGCATTCTTAATAGGTCTTCTTACCATTGCTTGCTTTCTTTTATAATCAATTAAATTCTTATAAATTGGGTTACCTTTTAGTACTTTAAATGCTTTATTTCTTAACTTTATTGCTTTTTTACATTCATTTGTCCACCATGGCACCATTTTCTTATCATTTCTACACCCTGTTTTCTTTATAGAATTATCTGCTGCTTCCATAATTATTTTACTAATTTCTAAATTTATATCATTTATATCCATTGTCATATCTACTTTCTCTAAATTTATTTGACTCAAGTATCTAAATTTAATCCAGTCTGCCTTGTTAAAATTCAGTTTTTTATTGACCTTTATATTCTTATTTAAATTTAATCCTACTCTTATTATAATGGGATAATGATCACTACCTATTGTTGAATTTTTATCAATGAACCACTCACAAATACCAGCTAAAACATCTGAAACAATTGTTAAATCAATAACTGATTCCATCCCTGTTCTTACATTGATTCTTGTTCCCCTCCCATCATTAATACATACAAGATTTTTCATTCCCATTAATTCTTCTATAACTTGTCCATTTTTATCATTACTTTTACCCCACAATGTACTATTTGCATTAAAATCCCCACACCAAATTATTTTCCCTTCCAAATATTCGGTTAACTCCTCCAATATTTCAATTGATAACGTTTTGCATGGATTATAAAAATTTATTATTTTAAATTTGCCTTCTTGTTCCCATATTTCAATTACTATATATTCAAGTTCTTTCCCTTTCCCTAATACCTGATATTGTATCCCTTGTTTTATAAATATTCCACATCCTCCTCCACCTCTCTCCTCCTGTCGGTCTCTTCTAACACTATTATATCCTTTAATCACAAAATCTAATGTTGTTTTTAACCATGTTTCCTGAACACAAATAATTTCTGGTTTATCCTCAAGACTATCAACATAACCTTTAAGTTCCTGTCCGTTAGCAATTAAACTTCTTGCATTCCATTGTAATATTAGCATTAATTATTTTCACCTGGTGGTCCTGATCTACCATCTACCTCCAGCTTTTTGTTTATGTTCTCCCATGATCCCTCTTTAAACCCCAAAAACTTTTCAGCTCCTCTCACTATTATTTTAATTTTCTCAGTTTTATGCTTGGCTTGGTCCGTGCAGTTGATAACATATGCTAACTGAAATATTTCAGGTCTTTTATTGTCTTAATACGGATGATTTTGGCATACAGCTCATGAAAACCCAAAATTCCTATCTCACAAAATTAGCATATCATGAAAAGGGTCTCTAAACGAGCTCTGAACCTAATCATCTGAAACAACGAATTAACTCTAAACACCTGCAAAAGATTCCTGAGGCCTTTAAAACTCCCAGCCTGGTTCATCACTCAAAACCCCAATCATGGGTAAGACTGCCGACCTGACTGCTGTCCAGAAGGCCATCATTGACACCCTCAAGCAAGAGGGTATGACCCAGAAAGATATTTCTGAACGAATAGGCTGTTCCCAGAGTGCTGTATCAAGGTACCTCAGTGGGATGTTTGTGGGAAGGAAAAAGTGTGGCAGAAAACGCTGCACAACGAGAAGAGGTGACCGGACACTGAGGAAGATTGTGGAGGAGGGCCGATTCCAGACCTTGGGGGACCTCAGGAAGCAGTGGACTGAGTCTGGAGTAGAAACATCCAGAGCCACCGTGCACAGGCGTGTGCAGGAAATGGACTACAGGTGCCACATTCCCCAGGTCAAGCCACTTTTGAACCAGAAGCAGCAGCAGAGGCGCCTGACCTGGGCTACAGAGAAGCAGCACTGGACTGTTGCTCAGTGGTCCAAAGTACTTTTCCGGATGAAAGCAAATTTTGCATGTCATTCGGAAATCAAGGTGCCAGAGTCTGGAGGAAGACTGGGGAGAAGGAAATGCCAAAATGCCAGAAATCCAGTGTCAAGTACCCACAGTCAGTGATGGTCTGGGATGCCATGTCAGCTGCTGGTGTTGGTCCACTGTGTTTTATCAAGGGCAGGGTCAATGCAGCTATCTATCAGGAGATTTTGGAGCACTTCATGCTTTAGCTTTATGGAGATGAAGATTTCATTTTTCAGCACGACCTGGCACCTGCTCACAGTGCCAAAACCACTGGTAAATGGTTTACTGACCATGGTATCACTGTGCTCAATTGGCCTGCCAACTCTCCTGACCTGAACCCCATAGAGAATATGTGGGATATTGTGAAGAGAAAGTTGAGAGACGCAAGACCCAACACTCTGGATGAGCTAAAGGCCGCTATCGAAGCATCTTGGGCCTTCATAACACCTCAGCAGTGCCACAGGCTGATTGCCTCCATGCCACGCCGCATTCAAGCAGTCATTTCTGCAAAAGGATTCCCGACCAAGTATTGAGTGCATAACTGTACATAATTATTTGAAGGTTGACTTTTTTTATATTAAAAACACTTTTCTTTGATTGGTTGGATGAAATATGCTAATTTTGTGAGATAGGAATTTTGGGTTTTCATGAGCTGTATGCCAAAATCATCCGTATTAAGACAATAAAAGACCTGAAATATTTCGGTTAGTGTGCAATGAATCTAAAATATATGAATGTTCAATTTTTATCAGTACATTATGGAAAATAATGAACTTTATCACAATATGCTAATATTTTGAGAAGGACCTGTATTTCTCTTGACACCACAATGGGGCTGATGTTATCCTGTTCTTCTTCGTTCTTAAGTTTTAATATTATTTTTAACTTCCTCCCTCACAACTTTCCTCCTAACTATCCTTTCTTCTTCTGAACTACTTCCTTCCAGTTCTCTTTTATTTCCTTGAATATCACCCATTTCCTTTCCTTCATCTGTTTTATGCCTTCCCCGTCCTCTCCCTCTTCCTCTCCCCACTGGCGTCCACCCTTCAAAATCCATGTCTTCCTCATTTCCTGTCTCCATTTCCAACCAAACCATTCACATACCAGTTTATGCCAAAATCCGCCTTTTCCAACTCTGATATGTGTTTTGTTTTGCCGCACTTCGTCTCACAAAACCAGCCTGGGCTCCAACTCAACTACAGGTCTCGTCACTTCCGCTTCCACCTTCTCCTCCATTTCCTTTGTCTTTTTCTTCTTCTTCTTTGGGATTTTATGACTGTCGTTCATTCATGTCATTGCATTACCGCCACCTTGTGGATCTTACGATCATCACGTTCATTTAAATGTGCGGTGCTGGTGGTCGAGTGTAAACGACTTTTAACGGGTTTTTCTACTTGAACTTTCTACCGGTATTTTAATAATAGTTTGTATTTTTTTCTTTTTTAGCTCTCAGGATTGAAGGTGGTGCGTTTGGCCCAGATGGTGGCGCCCCCTGTTGCTGTGGCTGTCCCGTGATCAACATAAATCGATGGAGGGAAATCCAACGAGTGTGTGACGTCACAGTGTTTGGTGATTCTTTGCTCGGGAGTCTCCGATCCAGAACCTGTCAGCACCTACCGCCAAGCCTCGGCAACTCAGCTTAGTTTTTCTAACTCCTTCTTATTTACATAGAGGTATTATTTAATTTTACTGATTTTATTTTAATAAATTATTATAACTTTGAAACAGCGTCTATTGCAAAACCGTGCCTGTGCCCTAAATCAAATCCTGGGTGGAAGTCCCAGGTGGCGTTGTTGGCAACAAACTAAATAATTGTGTATTTTTACCATCGATTGCCTCACTAATATTTATTTAGCTAATGTTAGCTTATACACTCTTTCTACTGCACTAGATGGGTTAAATGCTATTACTCTCTTTAATACTGAAATTATTCAATATATGACCTTATACTTTACCTTTGCAAGCATTTCTATGCAATATTTAAAGTTTTAAGCAGGGTTGTTGGTACTGGTTTTAAGTTATTCAGTTTAGCTGACAGATTTGCACTGTTTAACTTTTTTCTGCTGCTTCTACTCATTTCATTTCAGCAAGTGTTCTGCAGTTGAACTCAAATGTTTCTACAATTTTCAGCAGTAACATTCAGCACTAACACGACATTTTCACAGGAAAGGCAAATGTTCTACTTACTTTCTAAGACACTAATAATATATCTATGTGTGGAGGTTAAATTAGTTCCAGCATTAGAAACATGGTGATCTATAATAGAAAACAGCTGCAGCAGAACAGAGAAAAATATAACTAAGGCAAAAGACACAACAAATTATTGAAGAAAATATTCAACCATATTTTCTACAATCAAGAAAAATCAATGCATGAAAATTAATTTATAGTGAATATTTCACTTTCTATAGAGTAAAACTTTTTTTTAAAATTTCTTCATTGTTGCTGGTACGGGTCTAGGTTTTGGGCATCTGGGGTCTGTGGCCCTCATCTGGGGAGGGACATTAGTGACTCTGTGAATGACTTCTGGCGGCAGCATGTGGTGAGTTTGGGGCTCCTTACAGCTTGAGATGGGTTACTGGCATGGTGGCCGTATTGTTCCTGGGGTAGTCTAGGGATTCTGGGGGCGTATTTTCCCTGGATCCTGGCTGAACCCTGAGACTTGGGTTCTGCTCAGTATGTAGTCTGGATTTTGGGCCGGTTCATGCACTGCATGTTTGCACTGTGAATTTTCAACATGGTTTTGGGCTCTTTATGCCACGTCTTGTCCTCAGTTGTGAGGTGGATCGCAGTGGGGTGGTGGTGGCCCTGTGTCTGGATGATCCAGCAGTCTCTGTGTGAGCCTGTCTCTGTGTGGGTCTGTCAGGGTTGGGGTCGCTGAGCTCTCATTATGTTGGACTTCACAACAACCATCCCCTTGTACCAGGTTAGGATTGGCTTTTTTACTTATCACTTGGCGGCTGGGATGTTTATGGACCTGTGAGGGGCTGCTTCCTTTTTCACGGTTGGTGCGTTGGCTTTTCTGTAGCATCCTTCCTACTGGTGGTGTAGTCGGCAAGTTGAGAGGCTTGTGTTTTTGGCTTATTTGTGTATGAAGTGGTGAAAGTGCTTGTGTTGGCTGGTGTTTGCATTTTGATTGGCCCCTTTTTTTGGGTCTGGTATCGTTTGCTGTCTGTCTGTCTTGGTGTTGGTATGGGCTGTGATTTATTGCTTTGCTAGGCTATCTGTGGCCACAGCCTGGTGCTGGGCTGGGATTCAGGGCTGTGAGTGGTATTCTTGTTCTGGATATTGCGCTGAGCTGGCTGGTCGGTCCATTTCTTGGGTTGGGGTTCTTTCAGTCAACCCGGTGCCCTGTATGTCTGCTGGATCTTCTTCATTGGGACTAGGTGGATCCTTTGGTTGGCAGGCTGGGTTTGTGAATTGGGATAAGGGTTTGGTTTGAATGATTCCTAAGCTGGTGGTCCTGGTTCTGGTTGGATCTCTGTGTATGAGAAATGCAAGTGGGTGTATGGCGTCCATTTTTGTTTTGTTTATTTTGACATTGTCTACATGGGTTTGAATGTCTGGGTGTACACATGAGAATGGGAACATGTGATCTTGTCTCTGTGTGCCTGGTCTGTCTGTCAGGTTTGGTCTCTGGCTCCCTCCTCTCTGTGATCACCTTTATATCAAGTTGGGTGAGAGGAGGGGGCCCCTATAAAACTTTTTTCTCACCTTTCTTTTCCGTCTCATTACAATTTAATAAAATAAACCCAAAGCAGTTTCTAATAAATTTTCATGTAATTATATCAGGTGGAAGCCATAATGGTCCACTTGTGCAAGTCTTTAGGGCTTAACCTTGGTACTCAACAATACTGAGTGTCACACTGTCAGACAGGACAAGTTTAATACAAAACACAACAAAAAGACAAAATGCAAGTGTTTAGTCAATGGTAAATGTATGTATAGCGATTTATCTAGTGCAGAGGATGCCAAAGTGCTTTACATGTTGATGGTGGTAAGCTACATTGTAGCCCAGCTGCCCTAGGGCAGACTGACAGAAGCTGCTACACAATGGGCGCCATCGGACTTCTGACTAACAGCAGGCAAGGCAGGTTTGGTGCCTTGCTCAAGGACTCAACAACTGAGATGGATGTGGGAAGTTTGAACCGGCAACCCATCAGTTACAGGAACCACAGTGGCTACAACCAGTATAGCTGTAGTACCACCATCTACTGGGTTCAAGGATCAGGCACAACATACACTAAAGGAAAACTCAAAACTTTTAATGTTAAATGAAATGTTACACGTTTATTTCTTTCTAAAATACATATAAACATAAAAATAGTTTCAACATTAAAATACAGTAATCTAAATGCTGCAGCAGAACAGATTAAAATATTACAGCTAAAACAAGAGAAAAAAGCAAAATATTAAAAATAATTACATGTACTTTGTGCAATCAATGCATGAAAATTAGTTTGCGGTGAATTTTGCATTTCTTTAAAGTACAAATGATTTTTTTTTTATTTCAATAGATTTTAATTAGGTAGAGTAAAACTGGTTAACATAATTTGAAAGAAATAAAATCAGATTCAATCTCATTTTACATTAAACACAAAATTAACACAAATACTGTTTTGTAGATTTTTTTTAAAAACACTCAACCATTATATACATTCTATTGTTGATTTAAAAAACTACAAAAATAAACCCCACTCACTCTCTATGGTACAGAATAATACAAATCAATCCCTCAAGTCCAATCATGTGAGAATGTTCTGGAAGGGAGTCCATGTCCGGTCAAACTCTGTTAATGCATGAAATAGTCAGTGGGCCCCCAAGCCTCTTCATCTATCAGCATCAGTACTGGCACTCCTCAGGGCTGTGTGCTGAGCCCTCTGCTCTTCACGTTGTACACACACAACATACAGTTTGACATAAACAGTATGTTAATACAATAACATACAGTTCATCATTATTGTTTATTGATACAGAGTATACCAGAAAAATGAAACATCAATGAAGGAAAATGTGTCATGGTTGAACATCTCTAAGTATCCAAATGTGAAGATCAAAATGATCACATTTAACAAATACAACATAGGACATTTATGGAACATACTTCTACAGCTTTTCAACTGTGTGACGTGTCATGTGCCGAGTTAAACTATTTTTATGACTAAAACGTTTTAAACAGGTCACGCAAGAAAACGGCTTTTCACCAGTGTGAATCATCATGTGCTGAGTAAAATCCTGTTTTCGACTAAATCTCTGTCCACAGGTCACACATGAAAACGGCTTTTCACCAGTGTGAATCCTCATGTGCCGAATTAAATTTTGTTTTTGACAAAAACTTTTTCCACAATTTCCACATGAAAACGGCTTTTCACCAGTGTGAATCATCGTGTGCTGAGTTAAATCCTGTTTTCGAATAAAACTTTTTCCACAGTTCACACATGAAAACGGCTTTTCACCAGTATGAATCATCATGTGCCGAGTTAAAGCCAGTTTATAACCAAAACTTTTTCCACAGTTCACACATGAAAACAGCTTTTCACCAGTGTGAATCATCATGTGCTGAGTTAAACCCGGTTTTTGACGAAAGCTTTTTCCACAATTCACACATGAAAACGGCTTTTCACCAGTATGAATCATCATGTGCCGAGTTAAAGCCAGTTTATAACCAAAACTTTTTCCACAGTTCACACATGAAAACAGCTTTTCACCAGTGTGAATCATCATGTGCTGAGTTAAACCCGGTTTTTGACGAAAGCTTTTTCCACAGTTCACACATGAAAACGGCTTTTCACCTGTGTGAATCATCATGTGCTGAGTTAAAGCCTGTTTTTGACTAAAACTTTTTCCACAGTTAACACATGAAAACGGCTTTTCACCAGTGTGAATCATCATATGCTTAGTTAAATCATGTTTTCGAATAAAACTTTTTCCACAGGTCACACATGAAAACAGCATTTCACCAGTGTGAATCATCATGTGCTGAGTAAAATCCTGTTTTCGACTAAATCTCTGTCCACAGGTCACACATGAAAACGGCTTTTCACCTGTGTGAATCATCATGTGCTGAGTTAAAGCCAGTTTATAACCAAAACTTTCTCCACAGGTCACACATGAAAACGGCTTTTCACCAGTGTGAATCCTCATGTGCTGAATTAAATGTTGTTTTTGACAAAAACTTTTTCCACAATTTCCACATGAAAATGGCTTTTCACCAGTGTGAATCATCATGTGCTGAGTTAAAGCCAGTTTATAACCAAAACTTTCTCCACAGGTCACACATGAAAACGGCTTTTCACCAGTGTGAATCCTCATGTGCTGAATTAAATGTTGTTTTTGACAAAAACTTTTTCCACAATTTCCACATGAAAATGGCTTTTCACCAGTGTGAATTCTCATGTGCTGAGTTAAATCCTGTTTTCGAATAAAACTTTTTCCACAGGTCACACATGAAAACGGCTTTTCACCTGTGTGAATCATCATGTGCTGAGTTAAAGCCAGTTTATAACCAAAACTTTTTCCACAGGTCACACATGAAAACAGCTTTTCACCAGTGTGAATCCTCATGTGCCGAGTTAAACCCGGTTTTTGACTAAAGCTTTTTCCACAGTTAACACATGAAAACGGCTTTTCACCAGTGTGAATCATCATGTGCTTAGTTAAATGCTGTTTGTGACTAAAACATTTTCCACAATTCACACATGTAAACGGCTTTTCACCCGTATGAGTTCTCATGTGAGCATCAAAAACAGATTTTGAAGTCAAACGCTTTTTACAGATGACACATGAGAAAGGTTTTCTTCTTTCCTGATTTTGGTTCTCAGCTTCAGCAGCTTCCTGGAAGATGACTTGGTTCCTGTTTGGTTCTGATTCAGTGTGGTCTGTTTGCTCATCAACAGGAACCACCATGCAGGTATCAGTCTCCTGTTTTAATTCAATCTGTTCTTCACCCTGACTGCAGTAAACTTCTTTCTCTTCCACTTTTATCTGCTGGTGTTTTAGATCCTCCTGCTCTTCTTTTATCTGATGATCTTCAGGCTCTTCCTGTCCTTGTTTCACCTGCAGAGGTTCCAACTCCTCCTGGTCCAGAGTGGATCTCCTCTCCTGGTTATAAACGTTACACTTCAGGAAATCTGGAGAAGAAAACAGAGAAAGAGTAATTGCTACCTTTTCTGAAATAAATACGAGTAATTGTTCATCTTTCAAGACAGAAATGAATTTAAAAAAAGACAATTGACAATTCAAGAGCGTAGACAGAGATACAGATCAGTCGATATATCCAGCTGACATTTGGGGAATTCTCAAATTAACGGATATGAAAAAAAATATTTTATTACAAAATTAATTGTAGTAGGGATTATTGTTAATATTTACCTGCAAATTGTATTATTTCAAGATACTATTTATTTTTATTACTTTAAATTATATTGAAATTTTACTTTAGTTCACTTTATATCTTTATGGTTTATTTATAAACATGAGTTTATTTGTAGGTTAATAGCTGTTTAGTTTTTGTTACTTTATTATTAACATTTATAAGTTAGACATTAAGAACTGTGGGTCCATTTTCTGTAAGTATAGGGACTGGTATAGGACCAGCATGCACTGGGTTGGGCCTGTGGGTTTTGACCAGAGCAGGAGAGGAAACAATGAAAAGTAGTGATGGTGAGATGCAGCTTCATGAAGCCCTGAGGAACTCCATCCAATCATTCGACTCATGAGCTGATGCACCGCGGTGCTTCATTTGCTCTACTGTGACATCAACTGGACATCCATCCATCCATCCATCCATCCATCTTCTTCCGCTTATCCGAGGTCGGGTCGCGGGGGTAGCAGCTTCAGAAGGGAAGCCCAGACTTCCCTCTCCCCGGCCACTTCTTCCAGCTCTTCCGGGGGAATCCCGAGGCGTTCCCAGGCCAGCCGAGAGACATAGTCTCTCCAGCGTGTCCTGGGTCTTCCCCGGGGCCTCCTCCCGGTGGGACGTGCCCGGAACACCTCACCAGGGAGGCGTCCAGGAGGCATCCTGACCAGATGCCCAAGCCACCTCAACTGGCTCCTCTCGATGTGAAGGAGCAGCGGCTCTACTCTGAGTCCCTCCCGGATGACTGAGCTTCTCACCCTATCTCTAAGGGAGAGCCCAGCCACCCTACGGAGAAAACCCATTTCGGCCGCTTGTATCCGCGATCTCGTTCTTTCGGTCATGACCCAAAGCTCATGACCATAGATGAGGGTGGGAACGTAGATCGACCGGTAAATCGAGAGCTTCGCTTTTTGGCTCAGCTCTCTCTTCACCACGACGGACCGGTACAGCGCCCGCTTGACAGCAGACGCTGCGCCAATCCGCCTGTCGATCTCCCGCTCCCTTCTTCCCCCATTCGTGAACAAGATCCCGAGATACTTAAACTCCTCCACTTGGGGCAGGACACCCCCCCTGACCCGGAGAAGGCACTCTACCCTTTTCCGGCTCAAGACCATGGCCTCGGATTTGGAGGCACTGATCCCCATCCCGGCCGCTTCACACTCGGCTGCGAACCGCTCCAGCGAGAGCTGCAGATCACGATCTGATGAAGCCAAAAGGACCACATCGTCTGCGAAAAGCAGAGATGAGATCCTAAGGCCACCAAATCGGATCCCCTCAACACCTTGGCTGCGCCTAGAAATTCTGTCCATGAAAGTGATGAACAGAATCGGTGACAAAGGGCAGCCCTGGCGGAGTCCAACTCTCACCGGAAACGAGCCCGACTTACTGCCGGCAATGCGGACCAGACTCTGACACCGGTCATACAGGGACCTGACAGCCCGTATCAAAGGGCCCGGTACCCCATACTCCCGGAGAACCCCCCACAGGGCTCCCCGAGGGACACGGTCGAACGCCTTCTCCAAGTCCACAAAACACATGTAGACTGGTTGGGCGAACTCCCATGCACCCTCCAGGACCCCGCCGAGGGTGTAGAGCTGGTCCAGTGTTCCACGACCAGGACGAAAACCACACTGCTCTTCCTGAATCCGAGGTTCGACTATCCGACGGACCCTCCTCTCCAGGACCCCTGAATAGACCTTGCCAGGGAGGCTTAAGAGTGTGACCCCTCTATAATTGGAGCACACCCTCCGGTCCCCCTTTTTGAACAGGGGGACCACCACCCCAGTCTGCCAATCCAGGGGAACTGCCCCCGATGTCCATGCGATATTGCAGAGTCGCGTCAACCAACACAACCCTACAACATCCAGAGCCTTAAGGAACTCCGGGCGGATCTCATCCACCCCCGGGGCCTTGCCATCGAGGAGCTTTTTAACCACCTCGGCGACCTCGCCCCCAGAGATTGGAGAGCCCAACCCAGAGTCCCCAGGCTCCGCTTCCTCAGTGGAAGGCATGTTGGTGGGATTGAGGAGGTCTTCGAAGTACTCTGCCCACCGACCCACAACGTCCCGAGTAGAGGTCAGCAGCACACCATCCCCACTATAAACAGTGTTGGTGCTGCACCGCTTCCACCCCCGAGACGCCGGATGGTGGACCAGAATCGCCTCGAAGCCGTGCGGAAGTCTTTCTCCATGGCCTCTCCAAACTCCTCCCACGCCCGAGTTTTTGCCTCAGCAACCGCCCGAGCCGCATGCCGCTTCGCCCGCCGGTACCCATCAGCTGCTTCCGGAGTCCCACAGGCCAAAAAGGCCCGATAGGACTCCTTCTTCAGCCTGACGGCATCCCTCACCGAAGGTGTCCACCAACGGGTTCGAGGGTTGCCGCCGCGACAGGCACCGACAACCTTGCGGCCACAGCTCCGATCGGCCGCCTCGACAATGGAGGCACGGAACACGGTCCACTCAGACTCCATGTCCCCCACCTCCCCCGGGACGTGTTCGAAGTTTTGCCGGAGATGGAAGTTAAAGCTCCGTCTCACAGGGGATTCCGCCAGACGTTCCCAGCAGACCCTCACAACACGTTTGGGCCTGCCAGGTCTGACCGGCTTTCGCCCCCACCACCGGAGCCAACTCACCACCAGGTAGTGGTCAGTGGACAGCTCCGCACCTCTCTTCACCCGAGTGTCCAAGACATACGGCCGCAGATCCGATGAAACAATGACAAAGTCGATCATCGAACTGCGGCCTAGGGTGTCCTGGTGCCAAGTGCACATATGGACACCCTTATGCTTGAACATGGTGTTCGTTATGGACAATCCATGGCGAGCACAGAAGTCCAGCAACAGAACACCGCTCGAGTTCAGGTCGGGCGGGCCGTTCCTCCCAACCACGCCCCTCCAGGTCTCACTGTCGTTGCCCACGTGAGCGTTGAAGTCCCCCAGCAGAACAAGGGAGTCCCCAGGAGGAGCACTCTCCAGTACCCCCTCTAAGGACTCCAAAAAGGGTGGGTAATCTGAACTGTCGTTCGGCCCGTAAGCACAAACGACAGTCAGAACCCGTCCCCCCACCCGTAGGCGGAGGGATGCTACCCTCTCGTTCACCGGGGTAAACCCCAACGTACAGGCGCCGAGATGGGGAGCAACAAGTATGCCCACTCCTGCCCGACGTCTCTCTCCCTGGGCAACTCCAGAGTGGAAGTATGTCCAGCCCCTCTCAAGGAGACTGGTGCCAGAGCCAGAGCCATGCGTCGAGGTGAGACCGACTATTTCTAGCCGGAACCTCTCGACCTCACGCACTAGCTCCGGCTCCTTCCCCACCAGAGAGGTGACATTCCACGTCCCAAGAGCCAGTTTCTGCAACCGAGGATCGGACCGCCAGGGTCCCCTCCCTTGGCCGCCACCCATCACACAGTGTACCCGACCCCTTTGGCCCCTCCCACGGGTGGTGGGCCCATGGGAGGGGGGGCCCATGTTTCCTCTTCGGGCTGAGCCCGGCCGGGCTCCATGGGTAAAAGCCCGGCCACCAGACGCTCGCCATCGTGCCCCCCCTCCAGGCCTGGCTCCAGAGTGGGGCCCCGGTGACCCGCGTCCGGGCGAGGGAACACCAAGTCCAATGTTTTTACTCATCATTGGGGTCTTCGGGCTGCACTTTGTCTGGTCCCTCACCTAGGACCTGTCTGCCTTGGGTGACCCTACCAGGGGCATGAAGCCCCAGACAGCATAGCTCCTAGGATCATTGGGGTAGGACACTTGGACCTCCAGAAACTTGCTGGTGAGCAGGCGCAGGCAGATGCCCCCCGTGGCTATGATCCGGATGGCAGCAGCAAAAAGAGGAACACCAAGGGCTGCAGGTGGCGCGCCAAGGACACAGCCACCAAGAAGAATCGCCTGCGCCTCCGTGGACGAAGGAGCCGGTGCTCCACGAGTAGAGGTCCAAGCAGCGGCGGCCTGGCTCTCCGGTTGAGGCAGGAGGGAAGGAGCTTCAGGGCAGGTTTCCCCTCTGAGCACCAGCGCTGTTTGGAAGGTCGAGACGGCTCCGGACTTTGGAAGGAGTCACCCCGGTCCTGCTCAACTTTTAACACACAGAGATTTTATGTTTTATAATTCTTGTTCTTAGCTTCTTTTAGCCTAAATTGATGAATTTGTAAGTTTTTAGAAATTTCTGAATAATTGCAACAATGTAATGTTTTTAAATGTTTACAGTAACAATAAAATTTTTCGAAAGAAAAAAAAAATCAGCCATTTATCAATCATAACTCGCTAAATACTAAACAGATATTCACCAATTTTTCTGTAAACCTTATTAAAAGGTTAGCAACATTTACAAGGAAATTATTTTTCAATGCATTAAACTACACATATTTATATGGACGTGCGTATATACATAATATCTATATAGGTTTTATTCATGTTTTCCAGCCGAGGAGGAGCTTAAGAGAGATTCAGCAGCTGAGATTCATCAGTGCAGTGAATCCGTCTCTCCTTAAAGACATTCCCCACTTCTTCCTCACATGGTCTTTATGAAACCTTCAAAACAAAAACAGGAGCTATTTTACTTTAGACAGAGTGAAAGAATTTCATATAAATAAGAGTCTTTCCCACCTTGTGTGGAATAATCTAAATCAATGCTAGGGAAAGAGATCCAAAAAGTGGTGAAATCAACCTTTATTGAAGTTTAACTAATTAGAAAAAGGTTTCACAAATCCCTAACATGGTTCTGAATATTCTGCTGTTAGAGCAGAATAATCCAGCTCAGGTCTGAAGAGTCCAGGTGTTGTAGTTTTTAAACTAGAATCGAATAAGATGCAGAAAGCTAGTGAAAAATTAGGTGGAATAACCCTTTAGCCATTTCCCGAATCGGAAACCAAATTCAGCTTCGTGTATATGAGCCATTTTCACAGCGTAATTCTGATGTCTGCGTTCATTTACCGGTTAACAAAACATTTATACGGGAAAAGAACATTTACTAAAAGGATCCTGATAAAGAAGGTTTCAGATATTTATACTTCGACCTGCATCCAAACGCTGGTGGTTCCTACCTATTCGGTGTAAGATTATCTGGGGCCTCCGGGAGAAATCCAGCAGTCTGCGATGATCATCCATCTCTTCCTCCGACTTGACGATGATTTCTTTAAACTCTGTGAATGTTTCTTCAGCAGCAGTTAACGGCTCGTTGATAAACTCGTTTAGAGAAACAGTCGAACATTCAACCAAACAGACCATGCGCCATTTTCTTTGTCTTCTTTGTCTTCTTCTTCTTCTTCTTTAGATTTTAAGGGCAGCTTGCATCCAATTATGTTGCACTACTGCCCTCTATTGCCTCCTACCATCTACTCCTCAAAGACTCTTAAAAATCCCAGTGTTTTTTAAAAAACGAAAAATCTTTTTCCCCTCAATACTATTCAGCTGATCGATCACCTTGTCAAATTTCAATTCCCTACTAACACCTAGTTCTGTTTTTAATAATGTTCTTTGACTTGCGTATTTCCTACATTTAATCAAAACATGTTCCACTGTTTCTACTTCATCACACCATCTACATAAACCAGTAAGGTGTTTCCCCATCTTAAAAAGAGTTCCGTTTAGGAAACTATGCCCAGTTCTTATTCTATTTATAATTATCTCTTCCCTCCTGTTTAATCCTCTGATCCTTTCTACATCGACTGTATTTTGTATTCTAAATAAATGTCTTCCATTTATTTCATTTACTCACCTAACTTCCCATATCTTCTTGCTTTCTTTCCAAATTATACTTTTGCCTTCAGATTTAGATAACTTTATTTGCATATCAATATCATCTTTTTTAATTGTCTCCTTCGCCAGCCTGTCCGCTCTTTCATTCCCCATAATACCTACATGAGCAGGAGTCCAGAATAATACAACATTTTTATTTTGTTCACATATCCTATGATGAACCGCCATAATCTCATATAAAATATTTTGATGATTTTTTGTACGTCCCTTTCCGATACTCGTCAATGCAGATAGAGAGTCACTACAAACTATTATTTTATTCCTATCAGTTTCCTCCACCCATTCTAAAGCTACTAAAATAGCACCTAGTTCTACCGCGAATACACTCAAATAATCAGATGTTCTTTTTGAAATACTAATCTTTAATTCAGGAATCACTACGGCTATACTGGTTGCTTCACTTTTAGGGTCTTTCGACCCATCCGTATAAATTTGCAAATATTCATTATATTTATTCTGCATTTGATTATAAAATTCTTGGCAAGTATCTAATGTGTTCCTTTTCCTAATATTTGTTAGTGTTCTGTCTACATTAATATATTTCCAAGTCCATGTCGGTCTCAAAGGCCACAATACAGTTGGACTAAATTCCTTATAATATACATTAAACATTTTCGCTCTATCATCCCCAACCCACCCAAAGCTATCAATTTGTTTCTTTCCTCTTTCCCAACACTCTCCTAATAATTTCTTAACCGGGTGATCTGCATTATGTCCTTTTAAACTTATCCAATAATTGACCATTAGCTGCTGTCTTCTAATGCATAATGGCATTTCTCCTGACTCTACTTGTAATGCACATATTGGTGTTGATTTAACTGCCCCTAAACATATTCTCAGTGCTCTGGCTTGAATAACATCTAACTTTTTTAACCTAGTTTTAGCTGCTGATCCATACACCACACTCCCATAATCTATTCTTGATCTAATTAGAGACACATATATATTTTTAAGGGAATCGAAATTCGCACCCCATGTCAACCCAGCTAAACACCTCATAATGTTTAGAACCTTTTTATTCTTCTCCATAATATGTTCTATATGATTTCCCCAAGTTAGTTTCTTATCAAAAACTACTCCCAAAAAACGAAACCAATCAACCCTTTCTAACTCTGTCCCATATAAACACAACTTTTTTTCAACCCCTATTTTTTTATTTGTGAAAAACATTACTTTTGTCTTTTCAAAATTTAAAGCCCCACTTTACTCCCCACTTACCCACTTTATCTATACCTTCCTGTATTTTAACAATAAGATGGTCCACATTTCTTCCCCTTTTCCATAATGCTCCATCATCAGCAAAAAGTGACTTACCAAAACCGATGGATAATTCTTTAAAAATGTCGTTGATCATAACTGAAAATAATGTTGGACTTACCACACTTCCTAGAGGTGTTCCATTTTCTATTTTACATAATTTCGAAAACTGACATCCTATTTTTACTTGAATATTTCTATCCCGTAAAAAATCCCATAACCACTTATCTTTAAAGCCTGAGGGAAGACTCCAGAGGAGAGTGACATTAATTTTTTGTAAAAGATCAGGAGCAAAAACATAAAAGACCTTTAGGAATAAACTTGTGGGTATAAAGTCAAGGGAACAGATGGATGACTTTAATCAGTTTCATGAGAAAGGTTTGTTATTTATTTAACACCTGTGTGGGGCATGGGCATTATTCTTTTCAATGTATGTCTATTTAACACATATTTTACACATTTGTGGTAAGAAAAAAGAGTAATCCATTGTATTTTCATTAATATGTTTTATACTAATCACATGATCCATATCAAGTAACTGTTAGTTTAAAAAAATCCAGCTAATTACAGAATTAGGCTCTAAATCTTGCCTCGTTTTTTCAGTCATTGAACGATTTTGCCTGCCACCTGAAGGCAAAGTTACATACAAACAGGTACTGAAGTTGACGAAGAAATATTCAGTGACCTCCTTAGACAAGGCAATGTGGTACTGACAGTTTTCTGCTATGATGGTGAGATGCCAAAGCAAATTAAATCAACTGTTATACAGATTTTACCAAAGAATGTCACTGATGTCTATTGTCTCTTTCTTCAGAGTTCTCAGAATGGTCATCTGCTTCTGAGTCTGACTCGAGCTTCGACTCAAATGCATCAACATCAACAATACTAATGGATGAGATACCACGCAAGAAGCAAAAACCTGAGAATCCTAATAACTCAATGTCTGCTAAGAATGTAACAATATTTTTTGTCTGCTAACACATCTAGTAAGTACCTAGATATATCTGAAGATAGTTGACTGTTCAGAGTACTCATAAAGTTCTGATATTATATTTGAAAACTTTTATAAATTTGTCCTCAGGCTATGACCAAGAAACGGCCTCGCTGTTACTTCTCTTACATCTCCTTCCACCGCAACCAGGAGGACAGAAGTCTCCAAAAATCAGTGCAAGTGATGCAGTTGAGAGACTTGTTGTCTTTCATAAGGTAATTGAAATTTAAAATATGCAAAATTATCTGTCTATTTCCTTTTATAGACATGCATAAATACAGATGTTTGAATGACAGCTTTGAAGATGTCTGGGCATACTTACATTTATTTTCGATGTAACGTGTATCGTAAAGCTGTATGTTTTGTTTCTTATGTTTGGTGTATATCTTTTTAATTTTAGTCATGCTGCAGTTTAGAGGAGCATCTCCGGGGTCAACAGGGTCTGCAGCCATACCTCCTTGCTGTTGGGCGTCAGAGAAGCAAGATTGACAGCTTCTACATCGTCATGGATAAGTGCCTCATCCCATGCCAGACAAACGGTTCTCTTGGAGCATTTGATGAGCTATTCAAAGCACATTTTGTGAACATTGTCTTTTCTCCTATTCTCACTATGGGTATGACGATATATTTGAAGCATTTGATTGTTGAACACCATAAACTCTTTAAGTTCTTATATTCACATCGAAATTTGATACCTAAGCATCATTTTATGATCCACTATCCATCTTCCATTAGGAAAATAGGTCCATTGTTACATATGTGGTCTATGAGGTTTGAGGCTAAACACAAAATGTTTATAGAATATTTTAAAACTTTAAAAATATAACCAAATCACTTATGAAAAAGCATCAGATGGCCACAGCTTATCATTGGGAAACAATAAGTATTAAAGAAACTGAGCATGGGCCTCTCAAACCATTTTCACTTAAAGATGAAGATGTGGTCAACAAAGAAATGCTTCAAATGATTTCATCAGGAGATGTTTTCTCAACCAGCTGGGTTAGAGTTGAGGGTGTTGAATACAGACCAGGACTTGCTGTTTGCAGCACAATTCAAGATGAGATGCCAGTGTTTTGTCAGATAAGTGATGTACTTTTAGTTGACAATACCTTTCTTTTGTTATCTAAACAGCTATTCACAGAAACATTTGATGATCATCATCATGCTTTCAGGATTGTTCAAAGTGAAGAATTTAGTAAAGAAAACTTAAATTTCATAAGCCTTTTGAAATTCAAAACTCTTATGGCGTTTCTAATGAATGCTTGTTCATCGTACCACAATTTAAAATGTTGGAAACACAGCTGCAAAAATAAAGTGTTCAAAATTGATGTATTTGTGTCAAAATTTTTTCTTAATAATTATAATTAATCATAATCATAAAGTAACTTTTTTTGGAGTAAATAACACTTGAAAGTGTTAAATCAACACTAAAAGTGGTACATTTTGTTCTTGGATCAGTGTTATCCATTATATGGATGAACCCTGTTTTAAGTAACTCTGATAAAGTGTTAAAATTTTAACTATATTGAAAGTGTTAATTTAACTCTGAAGAGTGTGGACTATATAAACACTGAAAAAGTGTTAAAATCCACTCTGTGGGAGTTAAATTAACACTGGGCTTTTTGCTGTGATCCTAGGTAAGTCCTGTTAGGTGGAAAATATAGTTAATTGTTTCCTAACAACAGACACAGAGGAGTTCACTGTCTCCCTTATTTTCACTGTTTTATTAATGAAAAAGGTGGTCAATTTGTCACAGGCCTCAGTGGAGAAAAGTTTACAGTTAACAGAAGAAGGTGGATTTGTCAATCTGTCAATAATCAAGAACAGAGCACGAGAGTTGTTGACAGAGGTAGAGATGACATTTGGAAAAAAAAAAAAAAAAACTCTTGCATTTCTCAGTTTATCTTTGAAGATATCTAAATGGGTTTGTACTTTAGTTTTACGCCACCGACGTTCTGCTTTCCGGGACTCTTTTTTTTCCCCCTTTTCTAACTGACTCAAAATTTCTCCAAGGTGGTTTACGCTTCCCAGAGATTACTTTTGTAGTAACAGGAGCAATGGTGTCAATAACCTTCTGAATTTTAAAAATAAACTTGTCTGTTAAATCACTCAGAGAAGTACAGGAGTGTATAGCAGTTGAAGGAACAGCCTGAATAAATCGATCGGCAGTAGTTTCTGTAATGCATCTTTTTGAAATAACTTGTGTATGGTTGTCTTTTTGAGCAGGGCAGACTGACAGAAGCTGCTACACAATCGGCGCCATCGGACCTTTGACTAACAGCAGGCAAGGCAGGTTTGGTGCCTTGCTCAAGGACTCAACAACTGAGATGGATGTGGGGAGTTTGAACCGGCAACCCATCAGTTACAGGAACCACAGTGGCTACAACCAGTTTAGCTGTAGTACCACCATCTACTGGGTTCAAGTATGAGGCACAACATACACTAAAGGAAAACTCAAAACTTTTAATCTTCAATGAAATGTTACACTTTAACTTCTTTCTAAAATACATATATAAATACACATAAAAATTGTTTCAACATAAATGCATGCAGCAAAAAAGAGCAAAATATTACAGCTAAAACTAGAGAAAAAAAGCAAAATAATTGAAAATAATCACATGTACTTTGTGCAATCAATGCATGAAAATTAGTTTGTGGTGAATCTTGCATTTTCTTTAAAGTACAAATGCGTTTTCTTTCATTTGAAAAGATTTTAATTAGGTAGAGTAAAACTTTTTACAATAATTTGAAAGAAAACTCATTTTACTTTAAAGACAAAACTATCACAAATACTTTTTTTGCAGATGTTTTGAAAACACTCAATTCTGTACATTCTATTGTTGATTTAAAAAACTTTTAAAATAAACCCCACTAACTCTCTCTATGGTACAGAATAATACAAATCAATCCCTCAAGTCCAATCATGTGAGAATGTTCTGGAAGGGAGTCCATGTCCGGTCAAACTCTGTTAATGCATGAAATAGTCAGTGGGCCCCCAAGCCTCTTCATCTATCAGCATCAGTACTGGCACTCCTCAGGGCTGTGTGCTGAGCCCTCTGCTCTTCACGTTGTACACACACAACATACAGTTTGACATAAACAGTATGTTAGTACAATAACATACAGTTTATCATTATTGTTTTTTGATAAAGAATATGCCAAAAAAAGCAAGAAAGCATCTCTGAAGGAAAATGTGTCATGGTGGCACATCTACAAGTATCCAAATGATCACATTTAACAAATACAACAATTTTCAGCTTTATAGACATGAAACCCCTCCAGTCTTTCATTCTAGTTTTAAACCAAATCAGTTCTATAGTGAACCTCAACATAGAACATGTATGGAAAATACTTCTACTGCTTTTCACCTGTGTGACGACTCATGTGATGAGTTAAGTCCTGTTTTTGACAAAAACTTTTTCCACAGTTCACACATGAAAACGGCTTTTCACCAGTGTGAATCATCATGTGCCGAGTCAAATGCTGTTTTCGACTAAAACATTTTCCACAGTTCACACATGAAAACGGCTTTTCACCAGTGTGAATCATCAAGTGCTCAGTTAAACTAAGTTTTTGACCAAAACTTTTTCCACAGTTCACACATGAAAACGGCTTTTCACCAGTGTGAATCATCATGTGCTCAGTTAAGTGCTGTTTTTGACTAAAACCTTTTCCACATTTCACACATGAAAATGGCTTTTCACCAGTGTGAATCATCATGTGCCGAGTAAAATCCTGTTTTTGACAAAAACCTTTTCCACATTTCACACATGAAAATGGCTTTTCACCAGTGTGAATCATCATGTGCAGAGTCAAATGCTGTTTTCGACTAAAACTTTTTCCACAGTTCACACATGAAAACGGCTTTTCACCAGTGTGAATCATCATGTGCTCAGTTAAACTCTGTTTTTGACTAAAACTTTTTCCACATTTCACACATGAAAACGGCTTTTCACCAGTGTGAATCATCATGTGCTCAGTTAAACTCTGTTTTCGACTAAAACTTTTTTCACAGTTCACACATGAAAACGGTTTTTCACCTGTGTGAATCATCATGTGCTGAGTTAAATTACCTTTTTGACAAAAATTTTTTCCACAGTTCACACATGAAAATGGTTTTTCACCATTGTGAATCATCATGTGCTGAGTTAAATGCTGTTTATGACAAAAACCTTTTCCACAGGTCACACATGAAAACGGCTTTTCACCAGTGTGAATCATCATGTGCTCAGTTAAACTAAGTTTTCGACTAAAACTTTTTCCACAGTTCACACATGAAAACGGCTTTTCACCAGTGTGAATCATCATGTGCTGAGTTAAAACCTGTTTTTGACAAAAACCTTTTCCACAGGTCACACATGTAAACTGCTTTTCACCCGTATGAGTTCTCATATGAGCATCAAAAACAGATTTGAAAGTCAAACGCTTTTTACAGATGACACATGAGAAAGGTTTTCTTCTTTCCTGATTTTGGTTCTCAGCTTCAGCAGCTTCCTGGAAGATGTCTTGGTTCCTGTTTGGTTCTGATTCAGTGTGGTCTGTTTGCTCATCAACAGGAACCAACATGCAGGTATCAGTCTCCTGTTTTAATTCAATCTGTTCTTCACCCTGACTACAGTAAACTTCTTTCTCTTCCACTTTTATCTGCTGGTGTTTTAGATCCTCCTGCTCTTCTTTTATCTGATGATCTTCAGGCTCTTCCTGTTCTTGTTTGACCTGCACAGGTTCTAACTCCTCCTGGTCCAGAGTGGATCTCCTCTCCTGGTTATAAACGTTACACTTCAGGGAATCTGGAGAAGAAAATAGAGCAAAAGAGTAATTGTTAACTTTACTGAAGTAAATCGTTGAAGGCAGAAATGAACAAAAATCCATTTGAAAATTCAAGAGCGTAGACAGAGATATAGATGAATCGACATATCCAGCTGGCATTTGGAGAATTCTCAAATGAACGGATTTTAAACAAATACTATAAATTACATTCAAATTTCATTTTAGTCCACATTTTTAAAAGCCCTGAGGAACTCCATCCAATCATTCGACTCATGAGCCGATGCACCGCGGTGCTTCATTTGCTCTACTGTGACATCAACTGGACAATATATGTAAAATAGGCAACGTGAAAACAACATGAATCTTTACAATGAATAAACAAGTTTAAAATGTTTGTGATTCTGATACATAAATTCTGATTAATCTGGTTGTATGAAACAATAGCTGGATCCAAAAGAAAACTAGAAACAAATAGAAAAGAGGGTTGTGATTGGCTTGTTACTCGCTATGTCACCAGGGACAACGATTTATTACTAAAAAATAAAAACTTTAACTGCTCAGGTTTAGGTGAGTTCTCTGTCTTACCCGCTTCATTACTCAACACATCACTAATGTAAAGTTTGATCTTTGTTATTTGCTTGTCAAACTGGAAAAAATAAACTATAAAAGCAATTTTCAAGTTGTTTGGACATTGAACTTCTTTTATTTATGTAACTGTTTGGTATATTAGTTGAAAACGGCGTAGACATAAAGAAACTGTCAATTCCCACCCATATTGGGCCCATGAATGCACCTTTGCCCATAGTCATTGTGCCCCTTTTCCCCATAGACTATAAATAAAGGCCTCATGGACCGCTCTTGCCTATTTGTTACTGAAGAGATTTAAGGCGGCCATCTTGGAGCGGTCGACCGTTCCACTCAGCTTTATGTTTAACAGACTCAATGACGTATCAGCGCATTTATCAATCATAACTCGCTAAATACTAAACAGATATTTACCAATTTTTCTGTAAACCTTATTAAAAGGTTAGCAACATTTACAAGGAAATGATTTTTAAAGTATTTTTGAATGACTGATATAAGGTTGAGCATATTTAACTATTCTTAGTGGGGAAAACAGAATAGAGTCAGAATAGAATGTGTTGATATTTCTGTATTATGATTATTTTACAAAGCACACAACCAGTCATAATTTTTAAATATGTTATTTAGTAATATCAATACATATTCATATAAATATACAAACACAAAATAATACAATCAGAGAGAAATAAAGATGCTTAAATAATTATTAATGCTGAATAATATGCATTAAGCTACACATATTTATATGGACATGCGTATATACATAATATCTATATAGGTTTTATTCATGTTTTCCAGCCGAGGAGGAGCTTAAGAGAGATTCAGCAGCTGAGATTCATCAGTGCAGTGAATCCGTCTCTCCTTAAAGACATTCCCCACTTCTTCCTCACATGGTCTTTATGAAACCTTCAAAACAAAAACAGGAGCTATTTTACTTTAGACAGAGTGAAAGAATTTCATATAAATAAGAGTCTTTGCCACCTTGTGTGGAATAATCTAAATCAATGTTAGGGAATATTTAAAACTTTTTAAGATTTACAAAATCTCGGTTAGCCTTCATAGCGGGGCTGAACCCCGGTATTACACTAAGCTGATAGCTAATATTAGCTGTTATTTTGTCAGTGGACATAAATACAGTATAGTAATATTCTAATCACAAAATATAAACTGTAATATGTCCATCTTACTTGTGAAACGTTATCCCCCGAGATCTCGCGTCATTAGTCTGTCGATCTGAACACAAATATCTGGCAGTGCTGAGGCGTCTTCTGCTGTTTTGGTTTAGCCAAGTAGGAGGGACGACCGCTCCAAGATGGCCGCCGTATTTCCTACGCCAGAGCAGCCATGTGGGGTCTACTCATTATATTATGTCTATGCTTTTCCCCACCTTCACTTCCGGTTCACAGCATTGTCGGGCTTATTAGTGCAGATAGGCACCGAGTGTGGCAGCCAAGCTATGAGTGTTGTTGTGTGCAGTTGGATGTCTGTCGGATGAGCGCTGGCGCCGCAGGATCATCAATATATGTGCTGCTGGTAGGATAAATGGATTTTTGATGCGTCACTTGTGGCTGGTTCTATGTAACGTCAGTGTTGCTTTTTATATTGTTGCTACTAGGCCTGTCACGATAACAAATTTTGCTGAACGATTAATCGTCTCAAAAATTATTGCGATAAACGATAATATTGTTTGATGACCATGCGATTTTCTGCCAAAGATAGATACACTTTATTTTCAAAAGAACACTAAACACTGGAACTGCTGAACAAAACAAAACAACCAAAACCATAAATAACATGGATTCTCAGTCTCCATTAATAAAAAATCTACTTGAACAAAAATTAAACAACATAAAGCCAAAGTGGAAATAAATACTGCATTCAACCAAAAGAGTGCAGATTATAAAGTCTGTATATCATGTTGCCCTATAGTAATAATTAGATTTAAATAGAGAAGATGGGCACATCGACTACCCGATGCAATAGTTCACACTACACAATCCCCCCCCCTCTCCATACGACAATTTTAGAACGTTGATCGTTCTCTAAGATTGTCGCTTGCGATTTCGTAACCGATCATCCTGTAGTGTGTGGTGTGTGCTACTAATTTGGTTTGCAGTTGTTTTAAGTCTCAGACTGCTCCTAGTGTTTGTTCCGGGTTGCTGTGCTTCATTGGGTTTTAAATTAGAATAATAAAGTCTATTTTTAATATTATAAAAGTATGTATAAATAAAATATATTTTGTATACTACTTCTGTTTCATAATTTTAAGCCAGACTTGCCTGGGTACTTTTAATAGGGAGAGCCTAGGCCACTTGATATTATTTGAAACTCCACGTCGTCTGTCACGATCCGGGTTTTCTCATGTGTTACACCTACGTATGAAACATCACCTCAATGCAGCAGTGGCTTGTTGATTGGACTTTTATATGAGGTTTAGTTTGACAGATAATAACACCTCTATTATTGTTTCATGCTGTTTGCATTGCAAGGCTTTACTAGCTTATATATGCACGTTCCAATTAGTAATTACCTGAGATCATTGGACGAAGCTGAAGTTGGTTTCCGATTCCAGCTTCTGATTCAGGAAATGGCTAAAGGGCGAGTCCACTTAATTTTTCACTACCTTCCACATCTTTAATAGAGTCTAGTTTAAAAACTACGACAGCTAGACTCTTCTGACCTGGACTGGGTTAATCTGCTCTCACAGCAGAATATTTATAACCATGTTTCTGATTTGTGAAACTTCAATAAAGGTTGATTTCACCACTTTTTAATCTCTGTTATAGTATAACTGCTCAAATTCCCAAACTACCATAACACCTAAACTCTTGAAACCTGGACAAGATTATTTTCAACTAACAGCAGAATATTTAAAACCATCTTTGTGATTTGTGAAACTTTTATCCGATTTGTGGAACTTCAATAAAATGCCATTTTTACCCATCTTTGCATCCAGCTCATATTAAAACTGCTATAATGCCAAAACTACAACAACTACGTATTTCAAACTTGGACTAGATTATTCTTCTCTAATAGCAGAATATTTTAATTCATGTTTGGGATTTGTGAAACTTCACTAAAGTTTAGATTACTATTCACACTTGTTCCATGCAGTTTTTTAAAATTCCAATTCAATTCTAATTCAAAACCACTTTATTAATCCTAATGGGAAATTAAATGTTGGTGTTACTCATGAATTCTTCCAAGAGTTATTGTAGATGGAGATGGTTGTTGGAAGGAAAGATCTTCTGCAGCCGTCTGTTACATAAAGTTTCACAAATCAGAAAAAAGTTTCACAAATCCCAAACCAACTTCAGCTTCGTGTAGTTAAAGGAGGAAAAGCCATAAAAAGGTCATTTTATTTCTACATCAATAAGCCATTTTCACAGCGTAATTGTGATTCCTGCATTCATTTACCGGTTAACAAAACATTTATACGGGAAAAGAACATTTACTAAAATGATCCTCATACAGAAAGGTGCAGACATTTAGACCTTAACCTGCATCCAAACGCTGGTGGTTCCTACCTATTCGGTGTAAGATTATCTGGGGCCTCCGGGAGAAATCCAGCAGTCTGCGATGATCATCCATCTCTTCCTCCGACTTGACGATGATTTCTTTAAACTCTGTGAATGTTTCTTCAGCAGCAGTTAACGGCTCGTTGATAAACTCGTTTAGAGAAACAGTCGAACATTCAACCAAACAGACCATGCGCCATTTTCTTTGTCTTCTTCTTCTTCTTCTTCTTCTTCTTCTTTTTTGTTTTATGGCGGTTGGCAAACAACTTTCAGGTGCATTACCGCCACCTTCTGGACTGGAGTATGAACCAGATGCCTAAACCCTATAATCTCCCTATTAGACCTGTTTTTCTAAGAAACCTAAATACGGAATTAAAAACCACATCTCCAGAAGATTTTTGTAGCAGATCTCTAATATTTAATTTAACTTTATTCCTATTTAACTCTTCTACTAATTCCTCTATTTCTAGATTATATTTATTACATTCCATAAAAATATGTACAACTGTTTCCAACTTTCCACAAAAATTACATAACCCCGTACTATGTTTATTTATTATTTTCAAAGTACTATTTAGCCCTACATGTCCAAATCTTAACCTAGATATAATATCTTCCTCTTGTTTATTCCTATTTTCCTTTCTACACTCCCCCACTTTTTTTTGAATACTATAATAAAACCTTGCTTTCTTTTCACCCTCCCATTGTTCCTGCCACTTCTTCTTGTAATATATTTTACTTATACTCTTTATCTCACTTTTACTATACTTAACTTTCAATTCAATTTCACTTCTCTTACTCGCACTCTTTGCAAATGTATCTGCTAATTCATTTCCAATTATTCCAATATGCGCCGGAATCCAAATAAATTTAACAGTAGATCTATGTATCCCCATTTTATGTATTGATTTATTTATATCTATCAATATGTCTTGTCTTGCTTCCGACTCTTGTTCCATAATACTTATTAATGCACTACTTGAATCAGAACAAATTAACACTTTCTTTTCACTTAATTCTTCACTCCATTTTAACGCCATTGAAATAGCCAGTAACTCTCCTGTGCATACATTCAAACTATCCGTTAATCTTTTATTTTCCATGATGTTTAAATCTGGAATTATAAATGCTATCCCTACTCTATCATTTACCATTTTTGATGCATCTGTATATATTTGTAAGTATTCTCCATATTCCCTTCTTATGTATCTTTCCACCTCTCCTTCTACTGTCTGTCTTCCTTCTTCCAACAATGTTAAATCAACTTTCATTTCTTTTTGTATCCATGGCGGATTACATGAAAAATCCACCACCGGGCTAATTAAACATTGATCTAATCCTATTTCCTTTATTTCTTTAGTTATTATCCATCCAAAACTATTTACATTTACATTCTTAACATTTTCTTGACATGGTTGTAATATATTATTTATAGGATAACTTTTTTTATGCCCTTTTACGTTTGCCCAGAACCCTACTCCTAATTGTTTCCTTCTTAACTCCAATGGCATTTCCCCCATTTCTACCTGTAGTGCTGACACTGGTGTTGTCTTCATTGCCCCACAGCAAATTCTTAACGCTTGATATTGTATTTTATCTATTTCTTTTAATAAGGTACTGGAGGCAGAATTATATACCACACATCCATAATCTATTATCGATCTAATAAGTCCAATATATAATATCTTCAAAGTTTTCCTACCTGCTCCCCATTCTTTACCTCTTAAACATCTCATGATATTTAATATTTTTTTACTTCTCTCTATTATTTTACTAATATGTATTTTCCATGTAAGCTTTTTATCAAACCATAAACCTAAATATTTGAATTTATCTACCCTTT
This sequence comes from Xiphophorus hellerii, assembly GCF_003331165.1. NCBI lineage: Eukaryota > Metazoa > Chordata > Actinopteri > Cyprinodontiformes > Poeciliidae > Xiphophorus > Xiphophorus hellerii. The sequence goes on along the minus strand of NC_045684.1, from coordinate 8,077,531 downwards.
CTACTTCTTTATCATACATTTTTAATTTTATCTTAGTGCCTACATTCCTATTAGTGAAGTTAACAAATTTAGATTTTGAACTTGAAATTCGAAATCCCCATTCTAGCGCCCAATCTTCTACCTTACCTAACGCTTCTTGCATTTTATCATTTATAAATTTTATATTTCTTCCCCGTTTCCAAATAAGACCATCATCCGCAAATAAAGTAATTCCAAACTTACCTTCGATTTTACTAAAAATATCATTAATCATTATTATAAATAACATTGGACTTATAATACTACCTTGAGGAGTGCCATTTTCAGTTAAACATTTTGAACTTACTTCATTTCCTATTTTCACTCTTATATTTCTATCAGTTAAAAAGTCTTTAATCCAATTATAAATTTTTCCGCTTAGCCCTATTTGTCTAATTTTAATCAGTAATCCTTCCTTCCATAACATGTCATATGCCTTCTCAATATCCAAGAACACTGCCATTAAAACCTCTTTATTCACCTGTGCTTTTCTGATTTCATGTTCAAGCTGTACCATAGGATCTGTCGTACTTCTTCCTTTCCTGAAGCCATATTGATATTTTATTTTTTCTCTCGATTCTAAGAAGTAAATTAATCTATTATTCACCATTTTCTCCATTACTTTCCCGACACAAGATGTTAACGCTATTGGCCTGTAACTTTCAGTTAACTGAGGATCCTTACCTGGTTTACATATAGGAATAATAATTGATTCTTTCCACTTATCTGGCAAAGTTCCTTCTTCCCATATTTTATTATATAGTTTTAGTAAAACTAATTTACTCCTTTCATTTAAGTTTTTAAGCATAACATAATTTATTTGATCCTCCCCTGGGGTTGAATTTTTTGTATTCTTTAATACTTTTTTTAACTCTGTCATTGAAAACTTCATGTTTATAGTATCATTATCAACCATTTCCTCATTTATTCTTTCATTATATTTTCTCATCGTTAATTCTCTTCCTTCTTTCTCTTCTTTACTAAGATTTTCATTACTATGCACTTTAGCTAGAACTTTAACTAATAATTCTACCTTATCTTTATCTTCTATAATCATATTTCCATTATTGTTCAGTATTGAGAAATTATATTCCTTTGACTTTCCTGACATTTTCTTAATTGTATTCCATACTCTATCTAATGCTGTAGTTTTTCCTAATGATTCACAATACTTACTCCAATAAAACTTTTTCGCATTTCTAATCTTCCTCCTGACTTCTGCTTGTTTCCTCTTATAACTAATTAGGTTTTGGAAACTAACATCTTTTTTAAGTGTTTTAAAAGCCTTATTCCTTGCTTTAATTACCATTGTACATTCTATATTCCACCAGGGGACTATTCTTTTCTTTTTAATCCCTTTACCTTTTGGGATTGCTTCTTTTGCTACTTCAATAATACTCTTACTAACTTCTAAATTTAATTCGTTTATTGATTTATTTATATCTATATTTATCAATCTATTCTCACTCATATCTTCATATTTCCTCCAATCAGCGTCTTTAAACCTCCATCTTCCTTGAGTATTTACCTGTTCTTTTTCCATATCTAACTCAACTTCAATAAATATTGGATAATGATCACTGCCTATTGTACTATTTTTATTTATTTTCCATTTACAACTATCTGCCATACCTTGTGATACTAGAGTGAGATCAATAGCAGATTCCTTACCACTAACCACATCCAACCGAGTTCCTTCCCCATTATTTAATACTACCAATTCTTTTTCCTCAATTATTCCTTCTAAAATACCCCCGTTATAATCATCTTTCTCACCCCATAAAGTGCTGTGTGCATTAAAATCCCCACACCATATTAGCTTCTCTCCCCTATGTTTAATTATACTTTCTAACTTTGCTTTATCTATTTTTTTACAAGGATTATAATAGTTTATAATCTCTATACTTCCATTTTTTGTCCACACTTTAACTCCATTAAGCTCTAATTCCGTGTCCAATTGTATCTTAATAAATTTTATCTTTTCTTTTATACATATAGCACATCCTCCTCCATTTCCCTTTCCTCTGTCTCTTCTTATAGTTGAATACCCACTAATACTAAACTGTAATGTTTGTTTTAACCAAGTTTCTTGAATGCAAATTACATCTGGTTTCTCCTTTAATCTATTAATAAAACCTTTAAACTCTTGACCATTAGCAATTAGACTTCTAGCGTTCCATTGTAATATTAAAATTATATGACTATTTGATTTGCTTCATTTTCACCTGATCCCTCTCCTTGTCTGAGTTCATCCTGAATTCTTTCCCATGATAAGTCTGTAACATTAAAAAATCTTACTGCTGCTTTCACTATGATTTTAATTTTTTCAGTTTTAGTCTTCGCTTGTTCTGAACAATTTATAATGTAGGCTAAGAACGGGATCAGTTTTTCTAGCGTGACAGTATTTTGATCTTTACCTATCGTCTTCCTTTCTAATTTAGCTCTTTGACTTACCCCTGCACTTTTCACCTCCTTTACTGCTTCTGCATATGACATTCTCTTCTCTGTTTTTAGTTTTTGAATTTCTGCTGCTTCTTTTCTCACCATACACCCTGCATATGCTGCAGTATGATCTCCTCCACAGTTGCAACATCTTATCGGCTTCTCTCCACATTCCCCATAAGAATGTTCTCCTCCACACCTACCACATCTTTGCTTCCCATTACATATTTTTGCTGTATGTCCATATCTCTGACATTTGTAGCATCTCATCGGTGGAGGAATATAATTCCTAACACTGAAACTCAAATAACCAATCATTATTTTGTCTGGTTTTTCTTTTCCTTTAAACTCTAATAGCACAGAAGTGCTATCCACTCTTTCTCCATTTCTAAAAGCTTGCAGTCGTCTGATATTTGTCACTTCTCCTCCTTTTATGATTTTCTTTAACTCATCCAAGTTTTCTCCTAATGGAATCCCTGATATTACCCCTTTTATTCCTCTCTCTTCTCCCATTATTTTCCTCTCCGTTATTTCTCTTTTACAAATCGACTGTAATTTTAACGCTTTATTCTTTTGTTCAGCATTTTTACAGATAATCAACAGGCTTCCATCTCTTAACACTTTAGCTAATTCCACATCTCCAATTACTTTCTTTAAACCAATAGATAGAGTGATTGGACTCACTCCTGTCAAATCCTGTCCAGCTCTGAACTTCAAAATTACCTTGAACTCCTCCATCATTACTTTCTTTCGCGTCTCGACGTTTTCCTCCTCATCTTCGAGAGATCTTTTTCCTGTATTTATCCCTTTCTTTCCCTTATCTTTTCCTCCTCCACCTTTCTTATTTTCTACCACCGACCAACTTGTTTCCATTCCTTCATCCTCTGAGCACCCTCCACTACTACTAGCCATCTTAGTTCACTCACAGTCCAGATTATGCCTCTAAACCGCTCTTCCACTTCTTAGCTTCTCGTGACCGAACCACGCTCCGTCAGAGTTGCCTTCCTCAACTGCAACCTTATTCTATAACTTTTCCTTTGTCTTCTTCTTCTTCTTCTTTAGATTTTAACGGCAGCTTGCATCCAATTATGTTGCACTACTGCCCTCTATTGCCTCCTACCATCTACACCTCAAATTCTCTTAAAAATCCCAGTGTTTTTAAAAAAACGAAAAATCTTCTTTTTCCCCTCAATACTATTCAGCTGATCGATCACCTTGTCAAATTCCAATTCCCTACTAACACCTAGTTCTGTTTTTAATAATGTTCTTTGACTTGCGTATTTCCTACATTTAATCAAAACATGTTCCACTGTTTCTACTTCATCACACCATCTACATAAACCAGTAAGGTGTTTCCCCATCTTAAAAAGAGTTCCGTTTAGGAAACTATGCCCAGTTCTTATTCTATTTATAATTATCTCTTCCCTCCTGTTTAATCCTCTGATCCTTTCTACATCGACTGTATTTTGTATTCTAAATAAATGTCTTCCATTTATTTCATTTACCCACCTAACTTCCCATATCTTCTTGCTTTCTTTCCAAATTATACTTTTGCCTTCAGATTTAGATAACTTTATTTGCATATCAATATCATCTTTTTAATTGTCTCCTTCGCCAGCCTGTCCGCTCTTTCATTCCCCATAATACCTACATGAGCAGGAGTCCAGAATAATACAACATTTTTATTTTGTTCACATATCCTATGATGAACCGCCATAATCTCATATAAAATATTTTGATGATTTTTTGTACGTCCCTTTCCGATACTCGTCAATGCAGATAGAGAGTCACTACAAACTATTATTTTATTCCTATCAGTTTCCTCCACCCATTCTAAAGCTACTAAAATAGCACCTAGTTCTACCGCGAATACACTCAAATAATCAGATGTTCTTTTTGAAATACTAATCTTTAATTCAGGAATCACTACGGCTATACTGGTTGCTTCACTTTTAGGGTCTTTCGACCCATCCGTATAAATTTGCAAATATTCATTATATTTATTCTGCATTTGATTATAAAATTCTTGGCAAGTATCTAATGTGTTCCTTTTCCTAATATTTGTTAGTGTTCTGTCTACATTAATATATTTCCAAGTCCATGTCGGTCTCAAAGGCCATAATACAGTTGGACTAAATTCCTTATAATATACATTAAACATTTTTGCTCTATCATCCCCAACCCACCCAAAGCTATCAATTTGTTTCTTTCCTCTTTCCCAACACTCTCCTAATAATTTCTTAACCGGGTGATCTGCATTATGTCCCTTTAAACTTATCCAATAATTGACCATTAGCTGCTGTCTTCTAATGCATAATGGCATTTCTCCTGACTCTACTTGTAATGCACATATTGGTGTTGATTTAACTGCCCCTAAACATATTCTCAGTGCTCTGGCTTGAATAACATCTAACTTTTTTAACCTAGTTTTAGCTGCTGATCCATACACCACACTCCCATAATCTATTCTTGATCTAATTAGAGACACACATATATTTTTAAGGGAATCGAAATTCGCACCCCATGTCAACCCAGCTAAACACCTCATAATGTTTAGAACCTTTTTATTCTTCTCCATAATATGTTCTATGTGATTTCCCCAAGTTAGTTTCTTATCAAAAACTACTCCCAAAAAACGAAACCAATCAACCCTTTCTAACTCTTTCCCATATAAACACAACTTTTTTTCAACCCCTATTTTTTTATTTGTGAAAAACATTACTTTTGTCTTTTCAAAATTTAAAGCCCCACTTTACTCCCCACTTACCCACTTTATCTATACCTTCCTGTATTTTAACAATAAGATGGTCCACATTTCTTCCCCTTTTCCATAATGCTCCATCATCAGCAAAAAGTGACTTACCAAAACCGATGGATAATTCTTTAAAAATGTCGTTGATCATAACTGAAAATAATGTTGGACTTACCACACTTCCTAGAGGTGTTCCATTTTCTATTTTACATAATTTCGAAAACTGACATCCTATTTTTACTTGAATATTTCTATCCCGTAAAAAATCCCATAACCACTTGTCTTAAAAGCCTGAGGGAAGACTCCAGAGGAGAGTGACTTATTAATTTTTTGTAAAAGATCAGGAGCAAAAACATAAAAGACCTTTCGGAATAAACTTGTGGGTATAAAGTCAAGGGAACACATGGATGACTTTAATCAGTTTCATGAGAAAGGTTTGTTATTTATTTAACACCTGTGTGGGGCATGGGCATTATTCTTTTCAATCTATGTCTATTTAACACATATTTTACACATTTGTGGTAAGTAAAAAGAGTAATCCATTGTATTTTCATTAATATGTTTTATACTAATCACATGATCCATATCAAGTAACTGTTAGTTTAAAAAAATCCAGCTAATTACAGAATTAGGCTCTAAATCTTGCCTCGTTTTTTCAGTCATTGAACGATTTTGTCTGCCACCTGAAGGCAAAAACCTGAGAATCCTAATAACTCAGTGTCTGCTAAGAATGTAACAATATTTTTTGTCTGCTAACACATCTAGTAAGTACCTAGATATATCTGAAGATAGTTGACTGTTCAGAGTACTCATAAAGTTCTGATATTATATCTGAAACCTTTTATAAATTTGTCCTCAGGCTATGACCAAGAAATGGCCTCGCTGTTACTTCTCTTACATCTCCTTCCACCGCAACCAGGAGGACAGAAGTCTCCAAAAATCAGTGCAAGTGATGCAGTTGAGAGACTTGTTGTCTTTCATCAGGTAATTGAAATTTAAAATATGCAAAATTATCTGTCTATTTCCTTTTATAGACATGCATAAATACAGATGTTTGAATGACAGCTTTGAAGATGTCTGGGCATACTTACATTTATTTTCGATGTAACGTGTATCGTAAAGCTGTATGTTTTGTTTCTTATGTTTGGTGTATATCTTTTTAATTTTAGTCATGATGCAGTTTAGACGAGCATCTCCGGGGTCAACAGGGTCTGCAGCCATACCTCCTTGCTGTTGGGCGTCAGAGAAGCAAGATTGACAGCTTCTACATCGTCATGGATAAGTGCCTCATCCCATGCCAGACAAACGGTTCTCTTGGAGCATTTGATGAGCTATTCAAAGCACATTTTGTGAACATTGTCTTTTCTCCTATTCTCCCTATGGGTATGACGATATATTTGAAGCATTTGATTGTTGAACACCATAAACTCTTTAAGTTCTTATATTCACATCGAAATTTGATACCTAAGCATCATTTTATGATCCACTATCCATCTTCCATTAGGAAAATAGGTCCATTGTTACATATGTGGTCTATGAGGTTTGAGGCTAAACACAAAATGTTTAAAGAATATTTTAAAAACTTTAAAAATATAACCAAATCACTTGCGAAAAAGCATCAGATGGCCACAGCTTATCATTGGGAAACAATAAGTATTAAAGAAAATGAGCATGGGCCTCTCAAACCATTTTCACTTAAAGATGAAGATGTGGTCAACAAAGAAATGCTTCAAATGATTTCATCAGGAGATGTTTTCTCAACCAGCTGGGTTAGAGTTGAGGGTGTTGAATACAGACCAGGACTTGCTGTTTGCAGCACAATTCAAGATGAGATGCCAGTGTTTTGTCAGATAAGTGATGTACTTTTAGTTGACAATACCTTTCTTTTGTTATCTAAACAGCTATTCACAGAAACATTTGATGATCATCATCATGCTTTCAGGATTGTTCAAAGTGAAGAATTTAGTAAAGAAAACTTAAATTTCATAAGCCTTTTGATATTCAAAACTCTTATGGCGTTTCTAATGAATGCTTGTTCATCGTACCACAATTTAAAATGTTGGAAACACAGCTGCAAAAATAAAGTGTTCAAAATTGATGTACTTGTGTCAAAATTTTTTCTTAATAATTATTATAATTAATCATAATCATAAAGTAACTTTTTTTTGGAGTAAATAAAACTTGAAAGTGTTAAATCAACACTAAAAGTGGTATATTTTGTTCTTGGATCAGTGTTATCCATTATATGGATGAACCCTGTTTTGTGAGTTAAATAAGTAACTCTGATAAAGTGTTAAAATTTTAACTATATTGAAAGTGTTAATTTAACTCTGAAGAGTGTGGACTATATAAACACTGAAAAAGTGTTAAAATCCACTCTGTGGGAGTTAAATTAACACTGGGCTTTTTGCTGGGATCCTAGGTAAGTCCTGTTTGGTGGAAAATATAGTTAATTGTTTCCTAACAACAGACACAGAGGAGTTCACTGTCTCCCTTATTTTCACCGTTTTATTAATGAAAAAGGTGGTCAATTTGTCACAGGCCTCAGAGGAGAAACATTTACAGTTAACAGAAGAAGGTGGATTTGTCAATCTGTCAACAATCAAGAACAACTTAGATGGATGTGGGGAGTTTGAACCAGCAACCCATCAGTTACAGGAACCACAGTGGCTACAACCAGTTTAGCTGTAGTACCACCATCTACTGGGTTCAAGTATGAGGCACAACATACACTAAAGGAAAACTCAAAACTTTTAATCTTCAATGAAATGTTACACTGTAACTTCTTTCTAAAATACATATATGTTTTAACATAAATGCATGCAGCAAAAAAGAGCAAAATATTACAGCTAAAACTAGAGAAAAAAAGCAAAATATTAAAAATAATTACATGTACTTTGTGCAATCAATGCATGAAAATTAGTTTGTGGTGAATCTTGAATTTTCTTTAAAGTACAAATGAGTTTTCTTTCATTTGAAAAGATTTTAATTAGGTAGAGTAAAACTGGTCACAATAATTTGAAAGAAAACTCATTTTAATTTAAAGACAAAACTATCACAAATACTTTTTTTGCAGATGTTTTGAAAATACTCAATTCTGTACATTCTATTGTTAATTTAAAAAACTACAAAAATAAACCCCACCAACTCTCTCTATGGTACAGAATAATACAAATCAATCCCTCAAGTCCAATCTTGTGAGAATGTTCTGGAAGGGAGTCCATGTCCGGTCAAACTCTGTTAATGCATGAAATAGTCAGTGGGCCCCCAAGCCTCTTCATCTATCAGCATCAGTACTGGCACTCCTCAGGGCTGTGTGCTGAGCCCTCTGCTCTTCATGTTGTACACACACAACATACAGTTTGACATAAACTGTATGTTAATACAATAACATACAGTTTATCATTATTTTTTTTGATACAGAATATACCAGAAAGAACAAGAAAGCATCTCTGAAGGGAAATGTGTCATGGTTGCACATCTCCAAGTATCCAAATGATCACATTTAACAAATACAACAATTTTCAGCTTTATAGACATGAAACCCCTCCAGTCTTTCATTCTAGTTTTAAACCAAATCAGTTCTATAGTGAACCTCAACATAGAACATGTATGGAAAATACTTCTACTGCTTTTCACCTGTGTGACGCCTCAAGTGGTGAATTAAACTCACCTTGTGACGAAAACTTTCTCCACATTTCACACATGAAAATGGTTTTTCACCATTGTGAATCATCATGTGCCGACTTAAATGCTGTTTGCGACTAAAACCTTTTCCACAGTTCACACATGAAAACGGCTTTTCACCAGTGTGAATCATCATGTGCTGAGTTAAATGCTGTTTTTGACTAAAACCTTTTCCACATTTCACACATGAAAACGGCTTTTCACCAGTGTGAATCATCATGTGCTGAGTTAAAACCTGTTTGTGACTAAAACCTTTTCCACAGTTCACACATGAAAACGGCTTTTCACCTGTGTGAATCATCATGTGCTGAGTTAAATGCTGTTTGCGACTAAAACCTTTTCCACAGTTCACACATGAAAACGGCTTTTCACCAGTATGAATCATCATGTGCCGAGTTAAATGCTGTTTTTGACTAAAACCTTTTCCACATTTCACACATGAAAACGGCTTTTCACCAGTGTGAATCATCATGTGCTGAGTTAAAACCTGTTTGTGACTAAAACCTTTTCCACAGTTCACACATGAAAACGGCTTTTCACCAGTGTGAATCCTCATGTGCTGAGTTAAACTAAGTTTTTGACTAAACCTTTTTCCACATTTCACACATGAAAACGGCTTTTCACCAGTGTGAATCATCATGTGCTGAGTTAAACTAAGTTTTTTACTAAAACGTTTTCCACAGTTCACACATGAAAACGGCTTTTCACCTGTGTGAATCATCATGTGCTGAGTTAAACTAAGTTTTTGACTAAAACGTTTTCCACAGTTCACACATGAAAACGGCTTTTCACCAGTGTGAATCCTCATGTGCTGAGTTAAACTAAGTTTTTGACTAAACCTTTTTCCACATTTCACACATGAAAACGGCTTTTCACCAGTGTGAATCATCATGTGCTGAGTTAAACTAAGTTTTTTACTAAAACGTTTTCCACAGTTCACACATGAAAACGGCTTTTCACCAGTGTGAATCATCATGTGCTGAGTTAAATGATGTTTTTGACTAAAACCTTTTCCACAGTTCACACATGAAAAAGGCTTTTCACCTGTGTGAATCATCATGTGCAGAGTTAAATTCCGTTTTTGACTAAAACCTTTTCCACAATTCACACATGAAAACGGCTTTTCACCAGTGTGAATCATCATGTGCTGAGTTAAACTAAGTTTTTTACTAAAACGTTTTCCACAGTTCACACATGAAAACGGCTTTTCACCAGTGTGAATCATCATGTGCTGAGTTAAATGATGTTTTTGACTAAAACCTTTTCCACAGTTCACACATGAAAAAGGCTTTTCACCAGTGTGAATCATCATGTGCTGAGTTAAATGCTGTTTTTGACTAAAACTTTTTCCACAGTTCACACATGAAAACGGCTTTTCACCCGTATGAGTTATCATGTGAGCATCAAAAGCAGATTTGAAAGCAAAACACTTTTTACAGATGTCACATGAGAAAGGTTTTCTTCTTTCCTGATTTTGGTTCTCAGCTTCAGTAGCTTCCTGGAAGATGACTTGGTTCCTGTTTGGTTCTGATTCAGTGTGGTCTGTTTGCTCATCAACAGGAACCAACATGCAGGTATCAGTCTCCTGTTTTAATCCAATCTGTTCTTCAGCCTGACTGCAGTAAACTTCTTTCTCTTCCACTTTTATCTGATGATCTTCAGGCTCTTCCTGTTCTTGTTTCACCTGCACAGGTTCTAACTCCTCCTGGTCCAGAGTGGATCTCCTCTCCTGGTTATAAAGGTTACACTTCAGGGAATCTGGAGAAGAAAACAGAGAAAAAGAGTAATTGTTAACTTTACTGAAGTAAATCGTTTAAGGCAGAAATGAACAAAAAACCATTTGAAAATTCAAGAGCGTAGACAGAGATATAGATGAATCGACATATCCAGCTGACATTTGGAGAATTCTCAAATGAACGGATTTTAAACAAATACTATAAATTATATTCAAATTTCATTTTAGTCCACATTTTTAAAAGCCTTGAGGAACTCCATCCAATCATTCGACTCATGAGCCGATGCACCGCGGTGCTTCATTTGCTCTACTGTGACATCAACTGGACAATATATGTAAAATAGGCAACGTGAAAACAACATGAAGCTTTACAATGAATAAACAAGTTTAAAATGTTTGTGATTCTGATACATAAATTCTGATTAATCTGGTTGTATGAAACAATGGCTGGATCCAAAAGAAAACTAGAAACAAAAAGAAAAGAGGGTTGTGATTGGCTTGTTACTCGCTATGTCACCAGGGATAACAATTTATTACTAAAAAATAAAAACTTTAACTGTGCTCAGGTTTAGGTGAGTTCTCTGTCTTACCCGCTTCATTACTCGACACATCACTAATGAAAAGTTTGATCTTTGTTATTTGCTTGTCAAACTGGAAAAAATAAACTATAAAAGCAATTTTCAAGTTTTTTGGACATTGAACATCTTTCATTTATGTAACTGTTTGGTGTATTAGTTGAAAAATGTGTTTACATAAAGAAACTGTAAATTCCCACCCATATTGGGCCCATGAATGCACCTTTGCCTATAGTCATTGTGCCCTTTTTCCCCATAGACTATAAATAAACGCCTCATGGACCGCTCTTGCCTATTGTTACTGAAGAGATTTAAGGCGGCCATCTTGGAGCGGTCGACCGTTCCACTCAGCTTTATGTTTAACAGACTCAATGACGTATCAGCGCATTTATCAATCATAACTCGCTAAATACTAATCAGATATTCACCAATTTTTCTGTAAACCTTATTAAAAGGTTAGCAACATTTACAAGGAAATAATTTTTAAAGTATTTTTGAATGACTGATATAAGGTTGAGCATATTTAACTATTCTTAGTGGGGAAAACAGAATAGAGTCAGAATAGAATGTGTTGATATTTCTGTATTATGATTATTTTACAAAGCACACAACCAGTCATAATTTTTAAATATGTTATTTAGTAATATCAATACATATTCATATAAATATACAAACACAAAATAATACAATCAGAAAGAAATGAAGATGCTTAAATAATTATTAATGCTGAATAATATGCATTAAACTACACATATTTATATGGACTTGCATATATACATAATATCTATATAGGTTTTATTCATGTTTTCCAGCTGAGGAGGAGCTTAAGAGAGATTCAGCAGCTGAGATTCATCAGTGCAGTGAATCCGTCTCTCCTTAAAGACATTCCCCACTTCTTCCTCACATGGTCTTTATGAAACCTTCAAAACAAAAACAGGAGCCATTTTACTTTAGACAGAGTGAAAGAATTTCATATAAATAAGAGTCTTTGCCACCTTGTGTGGAATAATCTAAATCAATGTTAGGGAATATTTAAAACTTTTTAAGATTTACAAAATCTCGGTTAGCCTTCATAGCGGGGCTGAACCCCGGTATTACAGTAAGCTGATAGCTAATATTAGCTGTTATTTTGTCAGTGGACATAAATACAGTATAGTAATATTCTAATCACAAAATATAAACTGTAATATGTCCATCTTACTTGTGAAACGTTATCCCCCGAGATCTCGCGTCATTAGTCTGTCGATCTGAACACAAATATCTGGCAGTGCTGAGGCATCTTCTGCTGTTTTGGTTTAGCCAAGTAGGAGGGACGACCGCTCCAAGATGGCCGCCGTATTTCCTACGCCAGAGCAGCCATGTGGGGTCTACTCATTATATTATGTCTATGCTTTTCCCCACCTTCACTTCCGGTTCACAGCATTGTCGGGCTTATTAGTGCAGATAGGCACCGAGTGTGGCAGCCAAGCTATGAGTGTTGTGTGCAGTTGGATGTCTGTCGGATGAGCGCTGGCGCCGCAGGATCATCAATATATGTGCTGCTGGTAGGATAAATGGATTTTTGATGTGTCACTTGTGGCTGGTTCTGTGTAACGTCAGTGTTGCTTTTTATATTGTTGCTACTAGGCCTGTCACGATAACAAATTTTGCTGAACGATTAATCGTCTCAAAAATTATTGCGATAAACGATAATATTGTTTGAAGACCATTTTACACTGATTTAATGGAAATGACGTAATAATGCATGCGATTTTCTGCCAAAGATAGATACACTTTATTTTCAAAAGAACACTAAACACTGGAACTGATGAACAAAACAAAACAACCAAAACCATAAATAACATGGATTCTCAGTCTCCATTAATAAAAAATCTACTTGAACAAAAATTAAACAACATAAAGCCAAAGTGAAAATAAATACTGCATTCAACCAAAAGAGTGCAGATTATAAAGTCTGTATATCATGTTGCCCTATAGTAATAATTAGATTTAAATAGAGAAGATGGGCACATCGACTACCCGATGCAATAGTTCACACTACACAATCCCCCCCCTCTCCATACGACAATTTTAGAACGTTGATCGTTCTCTAAGATTGTCGCTTGCGATTTCGTAACCGATCATCCTGTAGTGTGTGGTGTGTGCTACTAATTTGGTTTGCAGTTGTTTTAAGTCTCAGACTGCTCCTAGTGTTTGTTCTGGGTTGCTGTGCTTCATTGGGTTTTAAATTAGAATAATAAAGTCTATTTTTAATATTATAAAAGTATGTATAAATAAAATATATTTTGTATGCTACTTCTGTTTCATAATTTTAAGCCAGACTTGCCTGGGTACTTTTAATAGGGAGAGCCTAGGCCACTTGATATTATTTGAAACTCCACGTCGTCTGTCACGATCCGGGTTTTCTCATGTGTTACACCTACGTATGAAACATCACCTCAATGCAGCAGTGGCTTGTTGATTGGACTTTTATATGAGGTTTAGTTTGACAGATAATAACACCTCTATTATTGTTTCATGCAGTTTGCATTGCAAGGCTTTACTAGCTTATATATGCACGTTCCAATTAGTAATTACCTGAGATCATTGGATGAAGCTGAAGTTGGTTTCCGATTCCAGCTTCTGATTCAGGAAATGGCTAAAGGGCGAGTCCACTTAATTTTTCACTACCTTCCACATCTTTAATAGAGTCTAGTTTAAAAACTACAACAGCTAGACTCTTCTGACCTGGACTGGGTTAATCTGCTCTCACAGCAGAATATTTATAACCATGTTTCTGATTTATGTAACTTCAATAAAGGTTGATTTCACCACTTTTTAATCTCTGTTATAGTATAACTGCTCAAATTCCAAAACTACCATAACACCTAAACTCTTGAAACCTGGACAAGATTATTTTCAACTAACAGCAGAATATTTAAAACCATCTTTGTGATTTGTGAAACTTTTATCCGATTTGTGGAACTTCAATAAAATGCCATTTTTACCCATCTTTGCATCCAGCTCATATTAAAACTGCTCTAATGCAAAACTACAACAACTACGTATTTCAAACTTGGACTAGATTATTCTTCTCTAATAGCAGAATATTTTAATTCATGTTTGGGATTTATGAAACTTCACTAAAGTTTAGATTACTATTCACACTTGTTCCATGCAGTTTTTTAAAATTCCAATTCAATTCTAATTCAAAACCACTTTATTAATCCTAATGGGAAATTAAATGTTGGTGTTACTCATGAATTCTTCCAAGAGTTATTGTAGATGGAGATGGTTGTTGGAAGGAAAGATCTTCTGCAGCCGTCTGTTACATAAAGTTTCACAAATCAGAAAAAAGTTTCACAAATCCCAAACATGGATTTAAATATTCTGCTATTAGAGCAGAATAATCCAGTCCAGGTTTTGAAGAGTGTAGTTCTTGCAGTTTTTAAACCAGAGTCTATTAAAGATGCGAAAGGAAGTGAAAAATTAGGTGGAATCGGAAACCAACTTCAGCTTCGTGTAGTTAAAGGAGGAAAAGCCATAAAAAAGGTTTTTGGCTCCATTTTCTCTCTACATCAATAAGCCATTTTCACAGCGTAATTGTGATTCCTGCGTTCATTTACCGGTTAACAAAATCATTTATACGGGAAAAGAACATTTACTAAAATGATCCTCATACAGAAAGGTGCAGACATTTAGACCTTAACCTGCATCCAAACGCTGGTGGTTCCTACCTATTCGGTGTAAGATTATCTGGGGCCTCCGGGAGAAATCCAGCAGTCTGCGATGATCATCCATCTCTTCCTCCGACTTGACGATGATTTCTTTAAACTCTGTGAATGTTTCTTCAGCAGCAGTTAACGGCTCGTTGATAAACTCGTTTAGAGAAACAGTCGAACATTCAACCAAACAGACCATGCGCCATTTTCTTTGTCTTCTTCTTCTTCTTTTGTTTTTTATTGGCGGCTGGCATCCAACTTAAGGTGCATTTACCGCCACCTACCAGACTGGAGTGTGGTCATCAGAGATCTCAGAGGGAATTAAATCCACCTCAATGATGTGTAGGATGTGCAAATTCACATCCTAACACACTCATTAATACCTGAATTAATGCATGAGCATGCACTGGCATACACACAAATACTTGTTCATATCCTAAATACGACTCATTAACCCAGTGTTATTTAAGAACCTAAATAAGAGATTTCTAACATAACTTGATTTATTATCTAATAGATTAATCATAGACAGTCCTATATTCTTTCTACTTAGTAACGACTTTAAAATCTGGCGTTCCTCTGAGTATTTATCACATTCTAACAAGACATGCTCCACTGTTTCCACCTGATTGCAATAATTACAAGCCCCATTCTCATGCTTTCCTATTTTAAAGAGCGAACTATTAAGTCCAGAATGTCCAATTCTAAGTCGAGACATAACTACTTCCTCTTTCCGCCTTCCACTCATATAATTACTATCTCCCACACTCTTTTGAATTGTATATAGTTGTCTTCCATTATCATGGTTATCCCATAGCTCCTGCCAAATCTTAATAATTTCTTTTTGAATAATAGATTTACCCTCATTTTTACTCAAAGGAATATTCAGATGAACAATATCTGATTTCAAGGCCTGCTTAGCTAGAATATCTACTTCCTCATTTCCTTCTATACCTACATGAGCAGGAATCCAGACAAATTGAACCAAGCATTTATTGTTATAAAGATGAACTAATAATTGATATATTCTTAATATCAAATCTAATCTGTGTTGTTGCGCAACACCCCCCCCCCCCCCCTTCTGTCTCTACTGTCTCACTCTCTACTTCCTCTTCTGAGAGGGGAGATGTGCTACCAGCTCTCCTTCTAACGGGTTAATTGAGTTTCCTAAATCTGCTGGGATTTACCCTGTCCAGAACTGAAGTAAACTCTGTTTAAGCTGGTTTCGAGAAACGATTCGCCTGGTTTTCTGACGGCCTACATCCAGGTGTCCCACCCTTCTTCCCCCTGTGAATTAGCCAGACTGAGCAGCCTACAGCCAACTAGTTTCACAGAGCACACCTGTTAACGGTCGCTCGTTCTCTATTTTACAACTTGCATTTGTTATTGAACCAGGTAGGTTTTAGTGACTCGGGCGAGTCCCAAGGATGACGTTTTAAATTTGGGCTACCAGCAACCTAAAAACATTTTAAACTTTTTCCTCTCCAGAATCAAACATCACAGCTATTTTACAACCATCAAAGAACTTTAAGGTGACTCATTAACTGAATGTCCACAACATCTTTTAGATTTTCTTTATGCTAAATATTTTATTAGTAAGGCATTTTTGCAAGGGTCAGTACAGCTTAATTCAGTAGCAGAAATAATCAAATAAGTAAAATCAATCATCTAGTCTATCTTTCCCTACTGCTGATACTGAGAACTAAAAAAAGGAACCTTTGAGAGAGACGGACGGAGTTTGACGTTTCGAACCCCAGACCTGGCACGACGACGAAGAAGGTGCTGCAGCAGGAGGAAGACGCCGATCGATGAAGGTCAGGATCTCCGCAGGTCTGATGAGCCTCCTCTCCGCATGGATGGTGAAGTCACACAGGACTTGGTGCTGGCAGGAAAAAAGGCACCAGTTCTTCTTCTTTGTCTTTGCCTTTGTCTTTGTCTTCATTTTTGTCTTTGGGGTCTGAACCCAGCTGATGAGAGAAGTGCGATTCGAAGCCACAGGTTGCAGGGCTGACGGGTTGGTCCTCATGGCAGGACAGTCTCCGGCTCCGTGGCCCCGGCTCTTCTTCAGCTGCAGAGTTCTTTGTCCATCTCTTGGCTCGAAGCTGTCCGGAGGATCCAACAAAAGGTTCCTCTTTTGCACCCACCTTTTATAGGGTTTCTGACTGCTCAGACAGATGATCTCATATCCATCACTGTCTTACAGACATTTCCGGATGTCTGTGCTAATGTCTCAGGGTTGCTCAACCTCCTATGTCCCGACATTATGTCCTGATGTCTGCTGCCTGCACAACCTTTCACCTAAATAAGGCGTTGATCATCTCTGCTCTCCTGTTAGTTCCCCTTTTTCCCTTAACCGTTCACCTTTCACCTACTATCTACCTCCAACATATCAGTGATGTTTAATTGCATTTACACCTTTTACACCATTTCAAGTTCAATGTCAAAATCACATTTATATCACATTTATTTTCTTTAGCCTCTCTGATTTAGCATTCATTTATAATTTTATAACCATAACTTATATCACATTTATTTTCTTCAGCTTCTCTGATTTATCATTCATTTATGATTTTATAACCATAACTTATTAATTATACTTATTATAATCCTAATGTGAGTTATTACAGATGTTTTTCTGAAAAGAAACCAAGAATAATACATGATTCTAATTATTTAATACTAAAGTTACAGTTACTTGTTTTTCTTGTAAGTGTTCCCACAAATGTAAGTGTAAGTATTATTACGAGTAAACCAAATATAAGTATTTTACTTTGAATCTTATCAAATTACTCAAAATGTTTTAGATTTCATTCTTTAAAACTTTCATGCTTTAAAATAAGGAATAGTCTCAGCTATTTTTATAAATCTGCAGGCTGGAACTTACTTCCTCTTTTTCCAGGAAACCTGCTTTTCCTGTTTAATGACTCTCTCTGTCTGACTATGATTTCTTATGATTAGATAGAAAAAAGTAAAATTAAAGCAAAGTTTGCATGAGACAAAAACAACACACACAACCAGATTTATTTTATTGACACCTAAGTCTACTGCTGGGCCTAGATGTCACTTGAGTGATTCATTTTAAAGATAACTTTATTTATTATTACTGTTAAACTAAAATCTCCAGCATGGGGAAGTGGGATGAGCTCGGATTTTCTTGACATCTGCTAGATTTACCAGATTTAATACTTAATAATGCTGCTTGACTATCTGATGCTATGATAAATGTACTTACTTCCCTAGTATCATTACCAAGCAACCATTCTAAGGCCAATATGATGGCTGATAATTCAACTGTAAAAACAGCTAAATGGTCAGCTGTTCTCCTCTTAATCAAGACTTTATGGTGTGGGATATTCACTGCTGCCCCAGTTCTACCACTATTTGGATCTTTAGATCCATCTGTATATATAATTATGTTGTCTTTATATCTTTCAAAATATCTATTAACTACAACCCATTCTGGAGTCTTTCCCTTTTTAAGAATTTCATTTAATTGAAGATCAACTTCTGGAGTTAGAAATAACCATGGAGGAATTTCAGATTGAGGAACTGTTGCACTATACTGGAGCATAGTTAAACCAAGCTGTTTTGCCTTTATTTCCCCAATCCATCCAAAACTATTACAATTTAATTTATGATGTTCCCAACATTCCTTCAGCACCATCTTAGTTGGATGATCACACTTATGTCCTTGTAGGTTCACCCAGTACATGTACATTAACTTCAACCTTCTTAATCTTAAAGGAAGCTCACCAGTTTCTACTTGTAAAGCAGCTAAAGACGATGTTCTGAAAGCTCCACAACAAATCCTCAATGCTTGTGTTTGCTCACTATCAAGTTTTCTCAAATGACTGTCAGCAGCTGCCATATATGCTATACCCCCATAATCCATAATAGATCTCATGAGCGCCTGATAAACTCCCAACAGTGCACTTCTTGAAGCTCCCCATTCCTGTCCTGAGAGACATCTTAATAAATAATTCACTTTTTACA